>NC_090286.1:310000-620000 GCF_037392515.1 Haliotis asinina | reverse complement strand
CAGGAAGATAATCATCTGTTGCTGCAAACTTCCAGATAAACAACGTTGAATCTCCTGTTAGAAGACCTCTAAGCCCCAGGAAGATAATCATCTGTTGCTGCAAACTTCCAGATAAACAACGTTGAATCTCCTGTTAGAAGACCTCTAAGCCCCAGGAAGATAATCATCTGTTGCTGCAAACTTCCAGATAAACAACGTTGAATCTCCTGTAAGAAGACCTCTAAGCCCCAGGAAGATAATCATCTGTTGCTGCAAACTTCCAGATAAACAACGTTGAATCTCCTGTTAGAAGACCTCTAAGCCCCAGGAAGATAATCAGATGATGCTGCAAACTTCCAGATAAACAACGTTGAATCTCCTGTTAGAAGACCTCTAAGCCCCAGGAAGATAATCATCTGTTGCTGCAAACTTCCAGATAAACAACGTTGAATGTCCTGTTAGAAGACCTCTAAGCCCCAGGAAGATAATCATCTGATGCTGCAAACTTCCAGATAAACAACATTGAATCTCCTGTTAGAAGACCTCTAAGCCCCAGGAAGATAATCATCTGTTGCTGCAAACTTCCAGATAAACAACGTTGAATCTCCTGTAAGAAGACCTCTAAGCCCCAGGAAGATAATCATCTGTTGCTGCAAACTTCCAGATAAACAACGTTGAATCTCCTGTTAGAAGACCTCTAAGCTCCAGGAAGATAATCATCTGTTGCTGCAAACTTCCAGATAAACAACGTTGAATCTCCTGTAAGAAGACCTCTAAGCCCCAGGAAGATAATCATCTGTTGCTGCAAACTTCCAGATAAACAACGTTGAATCTCCTGTTAGAAGACCTCTAAGCCCCAGGAAGATAATCATCTGTTGCTGCAAACTTCCAGATAAACAACGTTGAATCTCCTGTAAGAAGACCTCTAAGCCCCAGGAAGATAATCATCTGTTGCTGCAAACTTCCAGATAAACAACGTTGAATCTCCTGTTAGAAGACCTCTAAGCCCCAGGAAGATAATCAGATGATGCTGCAAACTTCCAGATAAACAACGTTGAATCTCCTGTTAGAAGACCTCTAAGCCCCAGGAAGATAATCATCTGTTGCTGCAAACTTCCAGATAAACAACGTTGAATGTCCTGTTAGAAGACCTCTAAGCCCCAGGAAGATAATCATCTGATGCTGCAAACTTCCAGATAAACAACATTGAATCTCCTGTTAGAAGACCTCTAAGCCCCAGGAAGATAATCATCTGTTGCTGCAAACTTCCAGATAAACAACGTTGAATCTCCTGTTAGAAGACCTCTAAGCCCCAGGAAGATAATCATCTGTTGCTGCAAACTTCCAGATAAACAACGTTGAATCTCCTGTTAGAAGACCTATAAGCCCCAGGAAGATAATCATCTGTTGCTGCAAACTTCCAGATAAACAACGTTGAATCTCCTGTTAGAAGACCTCTAAGTCCCAGGAAGATAATCAGATGATGCTGCAAACTTCCAGATAAACAACGTTGAATCTCCTGTTAGAAGACCTCTAAGCCCCAGGAAGATAATCAGATGATGCTGCAAACTTCCAGATAAACAACGTTGAATCTCCTGTTAGAAGACCTCTAAGCCCCAGGAAGATAATCATCTGTTGCTGCAAACTTCCAGATAAACAACGTTGAATCTCCTGTTAGAAGACCTCTAAGCCCCAGGAAGATAATCAGATGATGCTGCAAACTTCCAGATAAACAACGTTGAATCTCCTGTTAGAAGACCTCTAAGCCCCAGGAAGATAATCATCTGTTGCTGCAAACTTCCAGATAAACAACGTTGAATCTCCCGTTAGAAGACCTCTAAGCCCCAGGAAGATAATCAGATGATGCTGCAGACACCTATCTGGGTCATGAATGAAGTCTTTCTAACGTTGGAAGCGTTGTTTACATCAGAAGACGACTTCCTGACGAGAACAATATGGCTGCATTCTGTAGTCTCTCGAGGACCTATCAGATTCCAGATGTGACGGCATCAGTGTTGCAGTTGCAGGATGATTATTTTGAAATATCTGTGTGTACTTGGTGAAGGTGGCAATACCCTCGCTAACATTCCGGTTTGTCCGTAACTTCAGTGTTCAGCTTCTCCCGGAGATACACAAGTGAGCACATGTATAGACCACCGAGTAGAAGCATGCGAAACCTGCTGCTGCTTAATACTGATGTAGGTAGACAGTCCTCCTGGTAGTTGTGGTGTTGTTCTTCAACTGAAGATAACACTATCGTTATCTTACACAGATGTTGTGAAGTAATTTCCACACTTCCTTCACGCTGATATAACAGGTTGACTGTGATAACCGGGTTCCATGACATACAGTGCATAATGATCATGATTCTTGGTTCTTTAAAGCATGTGCACATGTTCCTATGAAGCATGTAAATCTGCATTCAACAGTGATGATGGCCCATACCTCAAACCGTAGTGGCCTGATGAAGCATGCAGGAAACTCCTCCTGCTAAAGAGCTGAAGGTACTTGAGTGTAGTTCCCAAGTCGATTGTACAGTGAATCTCCATGCACTGAAAGACTGGATGCGTTGATGCTGATACTTCATCATAGTATGGAAACTCGTAGATGCAGGCCAGCCACGTGTGTAACTGTCCGATAAGTCACCTCTATTCCTCTGTGAGTGAATTCACAAGTTGTCCGAAAGGGTTCACTGAACATTGTCCCTGAGCCAAACATCAGAGATCTTCATTTATTCGTATACAATCATTGATTCTATCAGCAGAAAATCTAAATCCCATCCATTATAGCTATCCCTGAAGTTCTGCATTGGAGAAAATAGCCTCTGCTTCTTCATCTGAGAATCTATCTAAGGAGTCATGACGACGAGTATCGATGTGTGATTCTCTGCATGGTGATGTATAATCGTAATATACTTCCCTTTGCAAAACCTCCTTGCGTGGATCCTCCAATTGCAAACTCTCTGAATGTAATTCCTATGCGCATCTTCTAAACATGTCTCTTCGTGCACCTTCCATCCTGCATGAATCATCAAGCCGATAATTCCTGCAAATGCTTGGCGAAAGCCTCCTATATCTCTGTGCACTTGGTGAAGGCCTCCTATATCTGTGTGTACATGGTGAAGGCCTCTATATCTGTGTGTACTTGGTGAAGGCCTCCTATATCTGTGTGTACTTGGTGAAGGCCTCTATATCTGTGTGTACTTGGTGAAGGCCTCCTATATCTGTGTGTACTTGGTGAAGGCCTCCTATATCTGTGTGTACATGGTGAAGGCCTCTATATCGGTGTGTACTTGGTGAAGGCCTCTATATTGGTGTGTACTTGGTGAAGGCCTCTATATCGGTGTGTACTTGGTGAAGGCCTCCTATATCTGTGTGTACTTGGTGAAGGTCTCCTATATCGGTGTGTACTTGGTGAAGGCCTCTATATGTGTGTGTACTTGGTGAAGGCCTCTTTATCTGTGTGTACTTGGTGAAGGCCTCTATATCTGTGTGTACTTGGTGAAGGCCTCCTATATCTGTGTGTACTTGGTGAAGGCCTCCTATATCTGTGTGTACTTGGTGAAGGCCTCTATATCTGTGTGTACTTGGTGAAGGCCTCCTATGTCTGTGTGTACTTGGTGAAGGCCTCCTATATCTGTGTGTACTTGGTGAAGGCCTCTATATCGGTGTGTACTTGGTGAAGGCCTCTATATCTCTGTGTACTTGGTGAAGGCCTCTTATATGTGTGTGAAAACTGATCCAAGCATGAATCCTGAACCCATAATTCCATAAGTTCATCTTCAACATGCATGTCTGCTCGTGCACTATCTTTCATGTGCAAATCTTCAAATCAGTAATCCTTGCGCACATTAGACGAAGGCTTCCTATATCTGTGGAAGATTGATCCCTGCAGTGAAGGGTATCTGCATGCAGGTGTACGTGTTTCTAAATCAGAGGGTGAAGATGATACATAATGTTGTCATTGGTGTAGAGACTCCTTTCTACTGTGATGCTGAAAGTTGGTAGGATCTCTTCCTTGGAGAATTACTCCTGAGCTGACATTCATGAATGTATCCAGACTCCATGACACAGAGGTTATCGAGGGGAACATTCACACATATCCTCCAACATTCAACTGGGTTTGAGAATAAGTGTGTCCCTTCATGAGCGATGGCAGTTACCTCAGGTGCCTTCGTGGCAGTCCTCTCTTCCGCGAAGCATCAGTCTATTAAAGATCTGTTGGTGAGAGGAAGTTCTGGCAGAAGTATCACTCCTGAGATACGCTCGACATCTCACTAGAATTACAAACATCAGTTGTAGTAATCAGCATAGGTTCTTCGCGAAATTGTTTGCCTCATCTCAGATGACTGATGGATACCGTCTTACCTTGTCTTTTGCACATCTAAGAATATTACTGCAAACAAATATTGATTAAATTCTTCAGACAATAAATGTTGACAAAGATCACAGTGGATCGTAGTGCAAGATTTACATAATCTGTGTAAAACGGACACTGAAAACTGGTACCTATGACCCAAACATTTTTTCATCAAAATGTAAACAAAGTATGAACCGTGATTTACAAGTTGAAAATATGCTTAAAAGATATATGTAATACACAGATTTTTACATCCTACAAATAAATATACAGACTTCAAAACATGTACAGTAAAATTTGGACAAAACTCAAACAAAAAAAAAACCAAGAGAAAAGGGCCATATAGGGACCCCAAGTCACCCACACAACCTGCCTGTTGGGCGAAAAAGGAGAGTGACAAATATGGCCGGTCATGTGATCAATACTGGCACCAAAATATGGAGGAACGGAGGGTACTCGTTGGGGAGTATGATTTTATGTCCTTATTTGAAGAAGGGGACTTCAAGGGATTTCAAGTGTTCCACTAAAACTTCGGATAGAAGAGGGAGACAAGGGAATAAGCATGAATAAGGATAAGGAAAAATAAGAAGCAATGAGCGTATTCTTTCTTCATGATACCAGTGATATAGAGGGAAGTGACATTCTTATGTATTGTCATGACAACATCTGACAAGAACTACATCATGTGTACAACATATCACTTCCAAAATGCGAGACTGGTTCAGTAACAACCCTGACACTGAGTTTTGGCTCACCAAGCCACTGTTTTTGAGCTGCTGGTACTTGTCCTCCTCCCTCATCCTCAATGTACAGTCGGCTGACTGCTGCCGCCTTTCTTCTGACCCTGACCCTGACCCTGACCCAGTCCCCAAGGCCACTTTGTTTGATGCTGGGACTGAGGAGGCTGATGTTGGCTTGGCCGGTGAGCTACAGGATGGCAGAGTGACTCGGCGACGGGTCTGGTTACCAATGGTGCCTCGGGTTGCTGGAACAGCAGACAAAAAAACATGTTCTGACAGTGGACCACTGTGAATGTCATACAACAGCAGGGTCAGTCACACAACAGCAGGGCCAGACACACAACAGCAGGGAGAGCCATACAATAGCAGAGCCAGTCATACAACAGCAGAGCCAGTCATACAACAGCAGGGTCAGTCACACAAAAGCAGGGGGCAGACATACAACAGCAGGGCCAGTCAAACAACAGCAAGACCTGACATTCAACAGCAGGGCCAGTCACACAACAGCAGGGCAAGTCACACTACAGCAGGGCAAGTCACACTAGAGCAGGGCTAGTCACACAATAGCAGGGTCAGTCATACAACAGCAAGGCCAGTCATACAATAGCAGAGACAGTCATACAACAGAAGGGCCAGTCATACAACAGCAGGGTCAGTCATACAACAGCAGGGCCAGACACACAAATAACTAATTTCATGGGGAAAGTATTTAGATGTAGTAATTTGTTGACATTGTCTACTTAAAGTGACTATCTGTGGATCAGGCTTGACATCAGTCTGGTCATATTTGGCCATGTGAGCAACTACAATGACACTATCACACATCACATTGCTGACTCTCCAAACGAGTTACATTTGATGTGAGATGAATCATGATGCAGGTCCAAAGACATTAACCTGTCTGACGAAACCCAGGTGAAACCAACAAGTATAGTGCTGACAAACCCACAGACATAATCACAGTGAGGTCTATTGGCTGCAACTCTACAGAATGAGAGAACCTCAGTGACAGGCAAACCCTCGATGAGAGGCAGAACCACGATGAGAGGCACAACCTCAATGAGAGGCAGAACCTCGATGAGAGGCAGAACCACGATGAGAGGCACAACCTCGATGAGAGGCAGAACCTCGATGAGAGGTAGAACCTGAGTGAGTGGGTCACCAATGCTACAGACAGTGGGAGACTAGTTAGCAGAGTATCGCCATGCTGGGTCTACCTTCTCTGACAGGCGCCAGCTCCCTCTTGCTGCTTGGCCCCAGAGTGGCTTGTCTGGTGTACCCGCCACGCACTGTTCGGGAGCTGCTGGCTGTGTTGGTGTCACTGATGGTGGAGCGGGAGAATACACCTCGATTGTTGTGATGGACGTTAGACTCACTGAGGTTTCCACGAGCCTGGCGATTGTTGTTCAAGTTGTTGCCAGTCAAACTGCAAACAGTTACAATTTATTACCAACTGAACAAAGAGTGAAGGTACTTGATGTATGAAGTGCAAGATGAATGAAGCAGGCTCTGCATAGACTACTTCCATAACAAACACACAAGTGCAAGTATTGCTTTGAAAACATGAAAATCTGTCATCTAAATACACTATTTGTTTGGATCATCACTATGTTATGACTACATGCATTCAAAATAGTTTCTCCTACATGACAATCAATCAGACACTTAGTGCTGTTGTACCTGTTCCTGCCATAGCTCCTGATGACGGGGTTGCGTGGAACACGTGGTCCGCCTCGTAGTCCACGCAGATACTTGCGGACAGCATCACGCACACCATGCAGACTGGTATGCTCAGACAAGGTGAGTCTGGTCCAGGGGTTGGTCTCAGTCATGTCTAACGCAGCTGTAGCTACAGCTCGGCCCACCTGAAACACATTGTACTACTGATCCAAACCTGGAATCAGGAAGGCGGTGGTTATGTATAGGAGAAGATATGCCTACAAGGTTTTGGTAGACAATGTAAAACCAGAAGGGGGGGGAAATCCTGAGGGGCTACGCAGATGGTTTTACACTGTCTACCAAAACCGAGGAGAAGTGTTTCCTCTAACATATATATCAATGATGGGTAATTACAATGTAGATGATCATTTAATGAAGCTATGTAACAATGACTGAAGCATGCTTAAAATCAAGTTATTGACAGTAACTATAAGTAGATAATTTAACCCCACCACTTTCGTCGGCCTGGTGGCTGTGCAGTAGAGCGTCTGCCCATGGATGAGAGAATTGCGGTTCCAATCCCGCTTCGAAAAACCTTTGTTTTGTGAGTTTAATCTTGAACAATACTTTTCAGTTGATTTCAAACACTCTCAGTAAAACCTGGGAAGTAGTCTTACTCCAAAAGTAAAACCTGGGAAGCGGTCTTACTAACAAAAAGTAAAACCTGTGACCTAATATATAGTGAGAAGCACACTTTAGGTTTATATATCTTATTTCACTAGTCTGTCAATAATAACAAACTGACACAGACTTGCCATCTACCTAATGGCAAAAAGGTTTTAATTGGCCAAACATACTTACATCATTTCAAAAGTGTTCAAAGCTCCCAATATTGTTTTCATATTGTATTGTCCTGTGACATTATAACCATCTGGGGTATTAAACCTCAGTATAACCACCAGGGTACTAACTTACCACTTAGGTATCAATACCTTGGTCTAACTACCAGGCTCCACTACCACAGTATCAAACATCAGTATATGGGGTATTAAACCTCAGCATAACCACCAGACTACCATCCCAACATCTGAACATTTATAGGAGTCTTGCAAAAAGAACAGCCACTGAATGAAGTGCAGATGACCAAAATAGTGACTGGCCAGGAACCGCCCCCAAACAAAAAACCTACCATGACAGAACCAACAGACTTGCACATGTTGTTGAGGTATATGACTCCATGCACATTTTGGAATTTTTAAGAGCCATATCCCACAATCTGTCCTTTTAAATGAATTGATACTCCTATTGAATGTAAAGAGGATGTGTTGTGGTATTATATAGTGCTATAAATAAAAATAACCCAGGGGGCAGCTGTCCAGGGGGCACAATGGATGGGGGGCAGATAGCCAGGGGGCAGTTGTCGGGGGCAGTTGTCCGAGGGGCAGTTAGGCTGATACCACCAGTTGGGTATCAATACCATGGTCTAACCACCAGACTCCACTACCTCAACAGTTGGGTACCAATACCCTGGTCTAATTACCAGGCTCCACTAACTCACCACTTAGGTATCAATACCCTGATAGATGATTCAAAGACACTTACTTCATTTGGATGGCACATACCTCTTCATAATGGGCCTGAGTGTACTTGGGAGGGAAGCCGGCAATGGGAGGGGGTGTGGCCCGGCCCTGGTCATGGAAGGCAGGGGGCACAGAGTTGACCATTCTGCCAGTGTTGTAGTTGCATTCCAAGGTGTAGCTTAAATACAAGCAATAGACAAGGTAGCATTCATCACAGGAAATGAAAACAACAGAATGACAGTATTGCTATCATATGCAACAGACATGACAGCACTGCTATCAGATGCAATAGACAATATTAAGGCTGTATTACTGCTATCAGATGCAATAGACAGGGCAGTATTACTGCTATCAGATGCAATAGACACGGCAGCATTACTGCCAGATGCAATAGACAAGGCAGTATTACTGCTATCGGATGCAATAAACAAGGCAGTATTACTGCTATCAGATGCAATAGACAAGGCAGTATTACTGCTATCAGATGCAATAAACAAGGCAGTATTACTGCTATCAGATGCAATAGACAAGGCAGTATTACTGCTATCGGATGCAATAAACAAGGCAGTATTACTGCTATCAGATGCAATAGACATGGCAGTATTACTGCTATCGGATGCAATAAACAAGGCAGTATTACTGCTATCAGATGCAATAGACAAGGCAGTATTACTGCTATCGGATGCAATAAACAAGGCAGTATTACTGCTATCAGATGCAATAGACATGGCAGTATTACCCTCAGATGACGTCATGCACACACCACTGTTCATATGGGTGGCACAATACACACACTGAATACGTCAGTGATGATGACAATAACTGATACGCTGAGGTTACCAATGAGCCCAAGCCAAAACGTCATGCACATAGCATAATATTGTAATTTCAACCACTGGCAAAATTAAAATTATTTTATTTTTGGAATAAAATTGATATGTTATACTTATCCTGACTCAAGCTCCTCTTCCTGGAAAAGGTCGTGGAACAAATGAAATCCCTTGAAGTTCACACTCACCCATGTATTACCTCCCTTCCCCTCCACATGGTCAGCTGACCGCCATGATACTTCACTCTCTCCTTTAATCGCCCGACACAAGAATACGAGAAACATCGCCTTCTTGACTTGGTACGTACGATGTATATCTTCGAGGCTCTGACTGGACATAATGATAAATCTTGAGTATCATGAGGTTCCATGATTGAAGATAATGCCGGTATGTGGAATTGTCTATCCAGTTGACCTGGCAGTTGATTTTCTGCAATAAAATCCCATCGTACACCTGGATGAGCTGTCTGCTGATGATTTGCATCAAAGCTCATGCAGTTGAAAACTAGAGCATCAATTTGTGACATGAGTGTAGCTGTAGCTAAGGCAAGTTAAAAACAGCGTCTTCTGAGTTAGCAGTTCAAATGAGGTCCGATCCAGCGACTCGTATGCATCACTTGTGAGATGTTGAAGTACAGTGTTTAGATCCTATGTTGTTGATCTTCCAACTTGAAGGAGTGCAGGAAGGCAAGTAGCTCAGGTACTTTAGTCAGCTTGGTTTCCGTTTCCATGGTGACGACTGAGCTGACAGCTGCCAAGTATGTAGACAATGTAGAGCCTTTCAGTCCTCTGGAATGTCGTAGGTGACATAAATATTCTGTTATCTGCAGATATGTTGCCTTCAGCTGTCTCAGTAATCATGAGGTCCAAGTATTGAAGACAAGGCCAGTATTCGGAACTGTCTGTCCAGTTGACCTGGCAGCTGTCTGATTTTCTTGATGACTCTTGGTAGCAGCACTGGAGGAGGAAACGCAAATGTGTTTAGTCCTTCCCATGAGATGCCGAGAGCGTCTAATGCCTAAGTTAACAGATCTGTTACTGGTGACATAGAGGTTGCTGTCTGTTAGTTGAAACTTGTTGTAAATAAATCTATTTGCAGTGATCTGAACCTCCAGCTGATTAGTTGAAACGTCTCTCTGTTAGTGATAGACGAAGAGGGAGAGATAAGACGCCTACCATATGAAGGATGTTGCAGGCTCCGGGTATGGGAAATACTTTTATTTGGAGATTCAGGCTGTTGACCACGTCGAAGAGTAGAAAGTCAGGTGTAGTAGAGATGGAGGTCTCGTTGACCCTTGTTTACGTAGAAGGCTACTGTTGAGTTGTCCGTCTGGATCATCAGTAGCTTGTCTCTCGGTGTTGTCGACCAATGATGGATAACATGCATCCCCACTTTCATCTCCAACTGGTTGATGTGAAGAGCTTGGGGAGACGTGTCTACCTAAAGATGGTTGTAGAATGCAGGCTCTAATATGTAAATTCCTGCACAAACATTGACTGGCGAGTGTACCATAACAGGTATGGTCTCAAGATGCCCAATGTCATAGACTGGTCAGGACATGGAACCATGACCCAGAAAACGCTGTCATAGACGTAGTAGTAGGCGTCTTCCTCTGGTCATATCCTGAGGTGATGTGAGCAGATCAAGTAGACATTAGAATGAATATTTTTATGAAGATTCTTTATATCAGAACACAACGTTACATTACGCATGATTGGATGATGTTTACATAACACATGATTGGGGACATGATTACATGAGGGTTGATGATGTACAAACACAAGTAGATAAGGATGTACACGGGTAGATTGGCTACACATGAATTACATAGATAGAATGTACACAGATAGATGAGATTAATTTATCAATAAGTCCCAGGCACTTGGTAGGTACACTCCTTGGTTGTGGTTGATGGCTGGTTTCTGTCTCCGAATCTCGATGGCCTCTTGCAGTTTCCTTTGGCGCCAGTTGTTGTTGTTGGTAGATAGTATCCTAGTGTCCTCCCATCGAATTGAATGTCCAGGGTTCTTGAGAATGTGTTCAGAGATGGCCGATTTCTAGTCGAGTTTGCTGACTGAGGTCTGGTGTTCCTTCATTCTGGTGTTGTTTGGTCTCAGCGGTTCTCCAATGTATAGGTCGCCTCAGTTGCAAGTGAGTGAGTGAGTGAGTTTAGTTTTACGCCGCACTCAGCAATATTCCAGCTATATGGCGGCGGTCTGTAAATAATCGAGTCTGGACCAGACAATCCAGTGATCAACAACATGAGCATCGATCTGCGCAATTGGGAACCGATGACATGTGTCAACCAAGTCAGCGAGCCTGACCACCCGATCCCGTTAGTCGCCTCTTACGACAAGCTGAGTCGCCTTTTATGGCAAACATGGGTTGCTGAAGGCCTATTCTAACCCGGGACCTTCACGGGTCCCACAGTTGCAAGGGATCTGGTAGATGCATCCTCTCGGGTTAGGGTGTTCACAGCTGGGTCCTTTACTGTTGACTTTTAGGTAGGTCTTGATGGTCTTGCAACTGGAGAAGGTGACATCGATGCTGGCTTTGGTCATGATGAGGCGTGATATTTGACGACTGATGGGGCCAAGGTAGGGTATGGTTACTCTGATGGGTGATGGAGAAGGTTTGAGGCGGGGTTCTCGGTCCTTGAGGGTCTTGTTGATGGTGGCTGTAACGAGCTGGGGAGGGTAACCGTTGAAAGTGGTGAATGTCTTTCTGAGGTGGTCCAGTTCATTGTTTAGTTCACCTCAGTAAGACATGTAATGTATCACCATTGGCTTCCATCCTTATCCCCAATCATGTACATCGTCCTTATCCCCTATCTGTGTTATGTAAACATATCCTATCATCTGTAATGTATTACCATTGGCTTCCATCATTGTTATCATAACCGTCGGGTTCCAATCAGTGCTTGTTTATACTGGCTTCCAGCTTTCGTTAATTCATTCCACTTGTTACTTTGTTATTGTTTTACCTGTACATACAAATATAGCTCTGTACCCCATTCTCAGTCACCTGATGAAGGAGTAAGCATTAACTCCGAAACGTTGTTTTCTCATATCAAGAAGTTGATATCCATAAATATCTTCATTCTTATGTATTTCACTTCTAAATGCCCTTCAAAGACAAGTAGACATTATCACTGAAATAGTGATAACAGAGACAGTAGAACATGTTCTAATCATCGGCTTGAACTTCGACCCACCGATCCTGGGACAGCGATGTATCTCAACGTAGTGATGAATCAAATGCCTTCTTTACATGGCGTTCTCTTTCAGAGACTGTAGACGAGACATCACCGGTGTAGCAGATAACTGATCATCATGAAATCCTGTTCAAACGGTGATACCCTTGCTAGTATGTAGGCTTGTCCATAACCATGCTGTTTGGCGAGCATGTGTCTAGATGAGTAAAACTCGCGAAAAAACTTCGGCCACTTGAAGATGATGTAGACAAATTGTTTTTCAGGTAGATGTGTGGGATTTATCCACCGAAGATAATACCGTCATCTCTTGTGATCGGAGATGTAGTTTGCAGTGGTATGATGCAGTCATCTCAAAGAATCTTCGTGACGTATTCATCATTGAGAATTCCCCACTTCTTCCAGTCAAGTTGAAGACATTCATCCACTGGAGACAGTTGTATGGGAACATCCTGATCCGATCCTGATCTTCAATGTTTACCTCCTGGATGCTCTTGTATTAAACTTCTTATCTCTCGTTCTCTAGACTCTGGAGAACTTGGACTTGTTAGTGTAACACTGACTTGTCTGCTTGAGCACCATTGTCAAGGTGTCGATGGACTTGATCATCATGACTTCTCTAAAGTCTTGGGCAATCATCCTTGCTACCTCTGCAATCTTGTCTAGGAAGTAGATTAAGTCCTGCAGTAGTTGAGACGAGGTATTCGGATGTAAACTGCTGATCCCTCATCTGAGTGATGAAAGTTGACAGGAACATTCACTCTTCGCAGGATTGCAGGTATCCTGAACTTGAGATGAGAGCATAAAATCGAGCCCGTCCGAATATCGTCTGTCTTGAAAGATTGTTGTGGGGACTGCTGATGATCTTGTATGCCGCATCTCTCTGATGGAGAGCTCCACATGGTGAAGAGGGAAGCGATGAGCGTTTGAAAGGTGATATATCTTGTTGTTGAAACTTGGATGTTGACTTGAATGCCATAGATAACTTCTCAGAAATTGTAGATATCGGAGTTATCGCCAGAAACATTAAAGCATGTCTTCCTTCTTCATCCTGTGTTGGGTTAGTTGGATTCCTTGGATGGTGAGACTAAGTCCAGACCATTCATAATCCACGATGTGATTTCCGAGTCCAAAAAGAGGGCTTCCTCCGATCAGTAGTATCTGTCTTCATCCTTCCATGAGTGCGACACATTCAATGGACGCCGATGATCCTTCTTATATGAGTCCAGGGCCCCGTTTCACAAAACTCTCGTAAGGCTAAGGTCTCGTAACTTTTCTCGTAGCCTTTGCACCTCCTATGTTACAGTATGCCAGGTACAGATGCTACGAGAAAAGTTACGAGACCTTAGCCTTACGAGAGCTTTGTGAAATGAGGCCCAGGTCTGAAGGGGTGCTGACAGCACCTTCTACGAGCTGGGGAGAGACTGATGAAGATCTTCTTCATTGACAAGTAGACTTGTGAGTGCATTTGTTCGTGCTGGCTCACTCACTCATCTGTGTGGGTGCATCTCTCTCTCTGGACTGCAACAGGATGATAGGGACGATGGTGACGATCCTCTTGAGCAGGTGCATGCATACGCCTCCTCTTCATCCTCTGGAGTGAGTGCAGATCTAGTTGAGTGCTCACACGGCGAAGCAGTCGACGTAGTTGAAGATTGTAGTCTTCGTTCTTCCTAGAGTAAGACCGCCGACGATCCCGACTGTTTGAGTCTAAGTCCAGAGGGGAGGATGACTGCATATGACGTCTTCTATGAATAGGGGAGACAGAAGGAGACATTATACGCTGATGAGTCCATCCACGAGTGCACTCAAGCGAGCGCGTGACATCACTCATCCGAGTATAACTACTCGTGCGAGTGCACTCACTTGGCGTGGGTGTATCCTTCTCTGTGCTGCAACCTGATGATCAGGACCTGGATCTTCTGAAGTGTGTGCATGCATGCACCTCCTCTTCATCCTCAGACATGAGTGCAGGTCTAGATGAATGCTCTCACTGATTTGCAGTCAACATCATTGACGAGTGCAGTCATCTTTCCTCTTCCAATCTTCATTTCATAAGGTTCATCATCTGCGTTGTGAATTGTTGCATGAAGATGCCTGCGTCAAATGCATGCAGTGCATGCATTGACGACTGTGTTGAAGAGTTGTCTACAATGCCCGTGAATGCTGCTGTAGATGAGATGTGTTCTGAGGTGTTGAAGATGCCGTCGGTGTTGATCTAGTTGCCGATGTCCGATGACTAGTGTCTTCACTCCGTATCATTAACGGAGACTCGTAAAAAAATTGATGTTCTTCTAAAGGGACTATCTCCTCCCCAAATGACTTCTTCATCAAAGAGGGATGATTCTGCGATGATCTTACAGATGAAGACTTCAACTTCTTCATTTCATTAGTCTGAGACAGTCCTGTCTCAACAGATGGTCCCTTCTGAGTCTTGGGAGGGGACTCGCCCGACCCTTGACACAACCTTGGAGATATGACTGGCATCTCGCTGGAATGAATCTCAGCATCAATAATTAAACGGTTACCCAACTTTTTTTCACTAGATTTAGATATGGCTAATGTGAGCCGACGTTGCTCATCTCTAGCATTTCTGTGAACAGACCATAAATATAATAAGAATTCTGCTTCAGACAATTTAATGCAAAATATACGAGTATGAGCAGAACATAAACATTTGCACGCCAGGAAAAGTACATGTTAGTCAACCGCCTACAGCGGTTAGTTGTTGATAATTTGCACTGAAACCACGATTTCATCAACTGAGACTAAGTCTAAGTATTGATGAAATACGTGTTAGAAATAGACACAATAATCACAAATTTGTATAATAATGACAAATATATACAAGCCCAAAGCCACATACAGCACAAATTTAGATAGAATAATCAAAAGAATAAAAGACTTATCGCCGTGTACAGGAGCCCAGGTGCCTCTAGCCGCCCTCGTCGACCAATAGGGAGAGAGTGAAGTATCATGGCGGTCAGCTGACCATGTGGAGGGGAAGGGAGGTAATACATGGGTGAGTGTGAATTTTACGTCTGCTTCTTTTAGAAGGGAACTTCAAGGTATTTCAGGTGTTCCACTACCTTCGCCAGGAAGAGGAGAGTAAGCAATTAAGCATGAATCAGGATAAGGAAAATTTTGTAATATGCAAGCCTAACGCCCTCTTGGGTTGCCCGATCTTTAGGTGATAATCATCCAATCTAGTTCAAACTCTGAACACTTACAACAGCACAGCCTCCACGTGAAGCATCTTAATACGAGTTCTCATGTCATACTATGTTTGCTTCATGTGTGCCCAAATGTTGGTATTTCCCAAACAAGAGTGAGGGATATACCGATATTTAGGCACGAGTGTCATAAACAAAGTATGATACAGGCACAAAATATAATATTCTCATTATTATCGAAGTCGTCAAGTTGAGGAAAATAAACCCAAATCCAAACATAGGCTGGCTACCCGCTGTCACCATATACAGAATTAAGCAACATAGCATTGTTCACGACCTCACATCACCATGGCAAAGTGATATTTTGCCCTAGGGCATCGTATGAAAAATATGAACCCAGATATTTTTGCCCTTGTAGGTAATAACTGATATTTATACATTTATTGTCCACAGATACTATTTTGTTCCTTACAAAGATCTCCAACTCACCTGTGTATGATGCCAATAGCCTTGAACACAGCGACTCTACCACTGCCTTCCTTGGACATCCCATCACGCTTGTCTTTTGAGTACATGTTCCGCTCAGAGAAGTTGCAGCCCGTGAAGTCAAAGTGAGCTGTGTTGATCGAGATCAACTTGGGGAACATCATGTTCTCCACCTGACAAAACAGAGTTACAGTCAAAAACACACAGCTTCAATGAGAATGACATGGATACAGAGAGAAAAACATGATTAGTGAGAAACATACGGTTACAGTGAGAAACATATGGTTACAGTGAAAACATAGTTACAGTGAGAAACATATGGTTACAGTGAGAAACATATGGTTACTGTGAGAAACATATGGTTACAGTGAGAAACATATGGTTACAGTGAGAAACATATGGTTACTGTGAGAAACATATGGTTACAGTGAGAAACATGGTTACAGTGAGCAAATCATGCTAAGAGTAACAAACATGTTTACACTCAGCAACACGTGTTTAGTATCAATTTCCAAACCATGCTCACTATCAACAACTTACAGATGCACACTCACACAAACTACAGCCATGCTCACCATCAACAACTTACAGATGCACACTCACATAAACTACAGCCATGCTCACCATCAACAACTTACAGATGCACACTCACATAAACTACAGCCATGCTCACTATCAACAACTTACAGATGCACACTCACATAAACTACAGCCATGCTCATTATCAACAACTTACAGATGCACACTCACATAAACTACAGCCATGCTCACTATCAACAACTTACAGATGCACACTCACACAAACTACAGCCATGCTCACTATCAACAACTTACAGATGCACACTCACATAAACTACAGCCATGCTCACTATCAACAACTTACAGATGCACACTCACATAAACTACAGCTATGCTCACTATCAACAACTTACAGATGCACACTCACACAAACTACAGCCATGCTCACTATCAACAACTTACAGATGCACACTCACACAAACTACAGGCATGCTCACTATCAACAACTTACAGATGCACACTCACACAAACTACAGCCATGCTCATTATCAACAACTTACAGATGCACACTCACATAAACTACAGCCATGCTCACTATCAACAACTTACAGATGCACACTCACATAAACTACAGCCATGCTCATTATCAACAACTTACAGATGCACACTCACATAAACTACAGCCATGCTCATTATCAACAACTTACAGATGCACACTCACACAAACTACAGCCATGCTCACTATCAACAACTTACAGATGCACACTCACATAAACTACAGCCATGCTCACTATCAACAACTTACAGATGCACACTCACATAAACTACAGCCATGCTCATTATCAACAACTTACAGATGCACACTCACACAAACTACAGCCATGCTCACTATCAACAACTTACAGATGCACACTCACATAAACTACAGCCATGCTCACTATCAACAACTTACAGATGCACACTCACATAAACTACAGCCATGCTCACTATCAACAACTTACAGATGCACACTCACAAAAACTACAGACTAAACTTTCTCTGTTTAAAATATGAATGAATGTCATGTGGCCTTGTCCATAAACTTAAAGTTGAACAGTCTAATTCAGGGTCTTCAGGTTCAAATACTATTAGAGTGAATCTCGAACACCTCACAACCACCTTCAGAGTCTGGCTCGGGTCTCCTTATACTCATAACCTAATGACTTTAGAACATTTAGCAGATACATAAGTAGCAGGATCACCTGGATATCTTCATTTTCGTAGTAGTTTCCATAAATGAAACAGCCACGCTTCGATGCATGCCCATGTAAATCCACATAGAATGCTATTCCACTCTCATGGGGAGGGATTTCTTTGAGTTTGGGATCTGAAAGATGAGGTGAGTTAGTGTTGGTGACGTACACATCCCCATCGTCCTCAGACCCTTCGTTGCCAAGGTTGTCTGTGTCACCATCACCGTTATCAGAATCATCTGAATCGGCTGTCATCTCATTGGCTGGACCACCATTACACCGGAAGTCATCTGACATGTTTAGTTCTGACAGACGAAGACGCAACTCGCTGTCCACTCGATGTGCATCTTTGTTCATGTCGAGATTGCTGAGTACACTACAACATGAGGATGAAACGTGGTTGGGAGGCATTGTTTCTGGAACCAGTCCACCATCACTCAGCGAAGTGTCGGTCCCATCTAGATCAGCAAGGTTCAGCGGTTCGATCTGAAATGATTTTGGTGGAGTTGAAACTGTGTGGCTTGAGTCCAGTCGGTCAATATCAAGAGTGGGCTGTTGGTTTGTTTCACTAAGCCACATGACCTCACTTACTGTCTGGTCATCTCGATGACTGCTCACTGGTTCAATATTGTCTTGGATCACAACAGTTTTGGCACCAATGACCGGCGTCCTTGATGAGGGAGGGTCACCTCCAACCAGTGTTCTGGAACTCAGATCTTCCCCAGGCCCAGACAAGTTGAGCCGGGGGGTACGTGTTGCTGTTTGTTGTGGACTAGACACTTGTTCTCCCCGTGGAAAGTTGACTTGAATGTCAGACAGGTCGCCCTCTTTCTTGATACGGTTGTGGACGTGGTGGTAGATGATGACACTCTTCGCAGCATAGATGGATGGATGGAGGGTGAAGCTGGGGTCCAGGTACATGCGGTTGAGGTTGACGCCCCGCTGGTCTGTCCTGTAGTGGCCTCGCATCACACCATCAGGATTCAACATTGGTATCAGTTTAAACACATACTGTTTACGTAGCTGCTGAGCACGACAGTCATCCTCTCGCAGGATAAAGTCCAAGAATCCATTGAACACGAAACTTGCTGGTGTTTCTCCTGGATGAACACGACTGCTCAGTAGATACACCTGGAAAACAGATAACAGCATAGTAAATACACCTGGAACAACAGGCAGTTGCTCACTAAATACACCTGGGATAACCAAAAACTGCATAGTAAATGCACCTGGAAAACAGATACCAACATTATAAATACACCTGGAACAAGTGGGTGCTCACTAAATACACCTGGGATAACCAAAAACTGCATAGTAAATGCACCTGGAAAACAGATACCAACATTATAAACACACCTGGAACAAGTGGGTGCTCACTAAATACACCTGGGATAACCAAAAACTGCATAGTAAATGCACCTGGAAAACAGATACCAACATTATAAACACACCTGGAACAAGTGGGTGCTCACTAAATACACCTGGGATAACCAAAAACTGCATAGTAAATGCACCTGGAAAACAGATACCAACATTATAAATACACCTGGAACAACAGGCAGTTGCTCACTAAATACACCTGGGATAACAGATAATGTTTAGTAAATATACCTGGGATAACATATAACTGCCTACTAAATTATACAAACCTAGAGGTTACAAATTCTTTGAAGAAAGTCCTCCATGGAGTATAGATAAGATTTTTATGTCCATTAAAAATTCATTTGACAGTTGTAACTACATTTTGTTATGAAATATTTACAAAACAAAAAACTTCTTTTTTCGTCTTGTGAGACCAGAGACCATTTAATAGAGGGACAGCCCTCAAGCCAATGCACAAAATCATCAGCGCTGCAGCTTCTACTACACAGCCTATCCTTCAGCTGACTGAAACGTGTTCACCTCAGTCATCGATTTTGTGTATTTTCATTGCAAAGGTAATTGGGAGTGCTAAAGCACATACTTGTCTATGTCTTTGATGAATGCTGTTATGTGTAATCATTCCGTGAGGGCAATGGCAGCGGTGTGAAATTGGCGAAAGTCTCGATTTTGATTTTCCATAACGGCTACTAATTCTCAATACAAATTCTTAGCTACCAGGGTGTAATAAAAGAGCATAGGATAAAGGTTTATTCAGTGGCATTTATAAGTCGTGAAAATGGTCGTGGTGGTCATGAAATTCCTTATTTTGACTCCTGCAATGTGACGAAATATGTGTGTTTTCTGGTACATTCACTCCACAACACTTAATTTTTGCACGATTTCACAAGATAAGTTTACTCCCTGTATCTTTTAAATAAATATGTGAACATTTACAATGATTCCTCTAGCTTGGTACCAAATTTATCCGGCTACAATTGATATTATATTTTTTATGATTTTTTTATGTAAACCCACTTTTGCATTGTGTTCTGAACAACACAACATTCATTTTGTTTGTTAATATGACCCGAATATATATTTGATTCATTCTACAAAAGTCTCATGCACTTAACTGGTTGAAAATAATTATTTCCATTGTTTGTTCATTGTGATGATTATGCTTGAAGCAAAGGTCCACATTTATGATGAGTTAATACATTTTTTTCTGTTTTTATTATCATTCTTCCTAATGAAGTCTAATTATGAGATAAATTACCTTGACTCAGACAGTACCAACAGTCCGTTTTTATGCTACAGTGAAAATGATCAAAGGTACCATTATTCCATATTATATTTATATCATTAAATCAATCATAACATAAAATTATCATTTGTTTTGTAGATGCCCCGGAAAAGGTTCTTGCCGATTGCAGGTAAGTAATAAAAAGAGAGATGTGATGTCAACAGCCAGAGTTAACTGCTCTTGACTCTAGAGGGCCCTCAAAAAAGGAGATTGTTTGTTTCGTAAATACTTTATTACAAAATATAGTTACAATTGTTTTAGGAATTCTTAATGGACATAAAAATGCTTACATGTACCCAAAAGAGGACTTCTTCTGAAAAACAAGAGTCATCAGAAGATGACATATCCCCCAGGCCCCCACATGTTTGAAAGGACAAATCATCTGACAGTTACTTGATGTTCTCTTAGATTAGGTCTGAATCGTTTCCATAGAAGTCATCCAGAAACGAAGTCCATCCCTCCATTTTGAGACTAAGTCAGAATCGTTTCCATGGAAACTTGGAAAATGATAAATCACAAAAATCTGTAAATAGCAAAAGGCACCACTTTAGGGTCTCCCCTACATATCTGCCAAGTTTTGCAGAAAGATATTCAGAAGTTTTTTAGTTGTGCTCTGGAAACGAAGCCCATCCCTCCATTTTGAGACGAAGTCTGAAACATTCCCATGGAAACCGAAAAAATAATAAAACACAAAACCTGTAAATAGCAAAACGCACCACTTCAGGTTCTGATTGATATATCTACCAAGTTTTGCAGCAAAATATAGAACTGTTTTTGAGTTCTGCTCCGGAAACGAAGCCCACCTCACCATTAGACTAACACCAAAATGTCCATGGAAAAACAAAAAAAAATAAAAATGCCAAAACAAAAGGGCACAACTATAGATTGAGATTATTATATCTATCAAGTTTGGTCTAAAAATATTAATAACGGTTTCTGAGTTATGCTCCAGAAACCAAATGATTACAGATGGATGGACGGACGAGTCCCCTCGGAATACATGCACAGGTATAAAAATACACCTGGGATAACAGAGAGCTGCACAGTAAATACACCTGGAATATGACAACATATCCAATGACTGCCGTCAACACTGGCTACAGTCACTCTCATTAACTAGAAATGTAACATCGCAACCAATCATTACAGTGGGTAAACTTCTCCTACCCTTTTGCCTTTGAAATGTCGACACCTGGGTGTGTCTTTATCAGGAAACAGTTTGCCATCAAATCTCGGCTCCCGTTGTGAGCAGAGTCCGTGACAGGAACTGATTGTGATGAGGTCTACACGCAGATTGTCTAATGATTTACACAGCAGTTCCCGATGATAGTAGATGGAGTCAGGTCGGCTACAATAAACAAAAACACATGATTAACCTTAAATTTGGAATTTCTGTTTTTTCTGAAAATGTTTTAACACCACTACACCATACTCCACACTGTATTTTTCCTTCAACCTAAGTCAAGGAGCCATGCAGTGCTGCAGTTTTTTCCACTATAACTGAACCACAAAAACGTGCTTGCAGTGCTCCAGTGTTTTCCACTGCAACTGAGCCATGGCGTAGTGCTTGCAGTGCTCCAGTGTTTTCCACTGCAACTGAGCCATGGCGTAGGGCTTGCAGTGCTCCAGTGTTTTCCATTGTAACTGAGCGATAGCACCATGCTTGCAGTGTTAGAATGTTTACACTGTAACTGATTTGAGAAGTGCTTTGTTGCACTATAATGTTTTACACTGTAACTGAGCCACAGAGCCGTGCTTACATTGCTGTACTGTCTTAAAAACACTGTAAGTGAGCCGAGTAGCTGTGCTTGCAGTGTAACGTCATATTTCTTTCAGCCCAATCCCGTTTCACACAATGATGTGCGAGGAAAGGCTTAAGTCATTTATCGCTTGGAAGAATATGGGCATCATTCTGCATTGTATTCTGACTGAAACTATAATTTTTCCTTTTCCTGACTCATGCTAATTGCTTATCTCCTCTTCCCTGGTGAAGGTAGTGGAACACCTGAAATCCCTTGAAGTTCCCTTCTAAAAAGAAGCGGACGTAAAATACACTCACCCACATATAGCCTCCCCTTTCCCGCGCTCCCGGTCACGTGACCGGCCATGCTTGTCAATCTCTCCTTATCGCCTGACGTGGGTGGCTGGCAGTACCTGATGGTCCCGATACGGCGATAAGTTCTTTCTTTATTTTGGTCTTTAAACAATATTCTGCTCATATGTGGTTTTTGGATATGTATATGCATTATATATTATCAAATTTGATGTAATTATGTCAATATTAAGCATGTATTTCTTCAATTGAGACTTAGTGACAATTGATTAAATCTTGTCTTCTTTGTAGATTGCGGCTGTCGGCAGTTGGTCCTCATTTAATTTGCCCGACGTGCAAACCCATATGTTCTTCTAATAATCGTTGTAAATTTTGTATAGAATTGTCTGATTCAGAATTTACCATTTATATACGGTCTGTTTACAGACGTGCTAGGGACAAGCAACGGCGGCGTGCATTAGTCATGTCTAAAACAGGTGATTTAAATTCGGGTAATTTGTTAACATCTGCTGAGATTCATTCCAGTGAAATGTCTGGCGTTTCCCCAGGGCTATGTGTGGGGTCCAGTGTGTCGTCCCCTGTATCACAGAAGAGACCAAGAGACCTTCGTCAGATACAGGGCTGTCTCAACCGAAGAAGTCTAGATCATCGAGGAAGAAATCATCCTCTTCGAAATCATCGCAGCAATCATTTGGTGAAGATATCGGCCCCGTACATGAACGAATTATAACGAACCACCGTTGATTCTACACGACGAGGTAGATATCAACCAACACAGTCATCGGATGACATCATCTAGATCTACCCCAACGACATCTTCTACTCTTCTCAACCCGGAGGAAAATCATCAGAAAACAGAATCGTCAGACAACGCAGAATCCATCAACAGTAGATATAGATCAACCGTTGCTTCAAAATTGGCAGTGATTTGACCCAGGAGCCTTCATGCAACAATTCACAACACAGATGATGAATCTTATGGAGCGGCGTTTTGAAGAGGAGAGATGACTGCATTCGTCATCATCGTTGACTACAGCTCGGCATGAGCACTCACCTAGAACGGCAATCATGCCGGAGGATGAAGAGGACGTGTATGCACACACTCGAGGAAGACTGTCATCAGTGTCCCCCTCTTCACGTCGCAGTCGAGAGAGAGAACCAAGAACGTCAAGTGAGTGCACTCAAGGGAGTGAGGATTGGCGCTGGCATGGGTGCGCTCGCAGTAGTGAGGAGTCACATTTGCGTGGGTGCACTCGCGCCTGTGAGGACTCCCGCTCGCGTGAGTGCACTCCCAATTTCACTCATCAATGCAGAAAGTCTTCGTCACTCTCCCCAACTCATCGTAGGCGCTGGCGACAATCATCACCCACCTCAGCCATGGACTCTTATAGGAGAGATCGTCAACACAGAATGAATGCATCACACTCATGAAGGGATGAAGATAGACATTATTGAGTGTCATCATCAGAGGAAGCCCTATTTTCAGACACTGAAGTTACATCATTGATCACAAATGGACCTGACTTAGCTTCACCATCCAAGGACGCTAACGAAGCTAATACCTATATGATGAAGGAGGACGACATTGATACAATTATGTTCACGCCGATACCTCCAATATCTACAATTCCTGAGATGTTATCTACGGCATTTTACTCAGCAACTAAGTTTCAACAACAGCTAGTGCCATCATTCAATGCACGTCGCTTCCCTCTACATCATATGGAGCCATTCGTCAGAGCACCGGACGCGGATGAAGCTTATAAAATCATCAGTCCAGCCCGCAATAAATCTTACAAGATAGATGACAAGAGGCTTGCACAGCTCGACAATAGACGTACTTTCTTTGGATTGGCTCGCTTGAGAGCTATCAACGAAACTCTCATTGCAAAGTGTGCGTGGAGCATATTAAAAACTGTTTAAAACACAGAGGATACTCGGCTAAAGCACTAACTTTAGCTTTACGGAAATCTACTCGCACCCTTTATGATGACAAATGGAAGCGGTTTGAGACATACGCCAAGAAGAAGGGTCTCACAGCGATGAAGGTTACATATCTGCAGATAGCATAATATCTATGTCACCTACAGCAGTGCAGAGGTCTGAAAGGTTCCACATTATCTACATATTTAGCAGCTCTCAGCTCAGTCGTCACCATGGAAACAGGAACCAAGTTGACTAAAGTTCCTGAGTTACTTGCCTTACTATGCTCTTTCAAATTGGAAGATCAACAACATAGCTTTAGAGCTCCAGCATGGGATCTAAACACTGTACTTCAACATCTCACAAGTGATGCGTATGAACCGCTTGACCGGACCTCAGTCGAACTGCTAACTCATAAGATGCTATTTTCAGTTGCCTTGGGTACAGCTGCACGAACGTCAGAAATTCATGCTCTAGACTTTAACCGCACAAGTTTTGATGCAAATAATCAACAGAGAGTCCATCTGGGTTTATGATGGGATTTTATTGTGAAAAATCAATTGCCAGGTCAACCGCATGGGCAATTTCACATACTGGCATTATCTTCAATATCAGGACCACAGGATACTCAAGATTTATCGCTATGTCCTGTGAGAGCCTTGAAGATATACATTGCACATACTAAGTCTAGAAGGCATCGGTTCAAGCGTCTGTTTATTCCCATATCCACTGAGACACCTACGGAAGAATCCTGCAACACTATCTCAGTGTGGATCAGTGCTGTTATACTGAGAGCCAATAAGGCAGCAGGATTGGATCCTCTGCAAGCTTCCAACCCATACAAATTTAGAGTCTTGGCCTCTACACTAGCGCTACATGGGAATATAATGGAGGACTGCTTTAGAAAGTCAAACACGGTGTTTGCCAACCATTACCTACGAGACATAGCCATGGAGGACGTCTCTGGCATTCATTAGTTTGGGCCACTTGTCGTTGCTCAGCAACTAACAGCTCCCTGAAGACATTGAGTTCACTCACCCATTTTATCATGTGACTTGTGGAAGCCAGACGCTCTGCGGAGTATAATGGTGGAAAGTCCATGCACTAGCATGAGTGATTATGACCGTGTACTTGTAATGCAGATACTTCTGTATGAAGTAGGGTCGCAACTAGTCTTGATTTCAATATCTTGACATTTAGTTGCATCAGAAACTAGCAGGACGCTAGTTACTTTCAATGTCACACATCCCACACAATTCCCAGTCAACGAAATCTTCGACTGAAGACAAGCTCAACTGGATGTGATCCCCCCCAGAATCTACAATGAATATTAGAAGAGCAGGACCATATTATCACCATTACAAGTTCGCGTTTGGGGGGGAAAAATTATTGGACGTACATTTTGACAGCCAGCAGAATCCAGCGTGGCCTGACCCACCGCCATTTCCGACGGATTCTGTAGGCAATTAGCATGAGTCAGGAAAAGGAAAAATATGTAATTTTCTGAATAAAATTGATATTTTATACTTATCCTGACTCATGACAAAAGCCCTCCCAGCCGCCCCGCACAGGCACGCTGAATTCCTATATTTGCGTGTCAGGCAATATACAAGGAGAGAGTAACAAGCATGGCCAGTCATGTGACCAGGAGCGCGGGAAAGGGGAGGCTACACATGGGTGAGTGTAATTTACTTCTGCTTCTTTTAAGAAGGGAACTTCAAGGGATTTCAGGTGTTCCACTACCTTCGCCACGGAGGATGAGATAAGCAATACGCAGGAGTCAGGATAAGTATAAAATATCAATTTTATTCAGAATATTACATTTTAGACTTTAACCAACAGAAATACCTACCTGTCAGGGCTGAGGTTTTTGCAATGTTCAAACTTCTTGTCTAGTTCTGTCAGTCGGTCCTGTGATTCAGTGTACGACCAGGGATAGCTGAAGGCGAAGTAGACTGTGGCACCTTTGATGTCGGGGAAGCGATAGCTGAAGCTGAGGACAAACTGACCGTCCACTGTCTGGGGAAGCAAACATACTTCTGTCACACACTCGTCTATGGCTAATTTCAGGAATTTAACTGAAATAAAATTTCTTAAAACTCATCATTAAATTTTCAGTTATGAGCATTTCTTTTTGTTTATTTTTCATCATGCACCCTTCAGCGGTTGTACTGAAGTGTTGTTTCTGTAATGACAATTACTGACCATTTTTCATCATGTGCTCTTCAGCAGCTGTACTGAATATTGGCACTATACAAATGCATGGGTGTGTGTGTGCGTGCATGTGTGCAGCCATGTGTGCGATGCCAACCTACTGTGACCCAGGTAGCTATGGGGATTGCTTGGATGTATATGTCCTACACAAGATGTTACAAATCAAGGCCTAGATTTTTTAAGCTCACTTAGCATTAACATTACATAAACATCAACTAACGTTTATCTACGCACTAGGAGAGCTTTGAGAATCTAGGCCCTGGTATTTGTACATCTTAAGAAGCAGCTGTAATCACAAGAACAGAACCATATTCCTCTTGAGAAAAGAATGAGTGATCAACAAGTTGTTCATGCTCCAGGTCCTACATTTTCCCAATGTTTACCTCATAAGATGGACGGTCTCTGATGCGCTCCCACTTGGGTCTGTTTGGGAGGATGCGTACCAGAGGTGTGTGCCCCTGGCTGTACAGCTTGCCCTGCCTGTTCATGTTCATCACATTGATCTTGATCAGACGACCCGGGTTCCACCCGCGGATCCCAAAGTAGAACCAAGACCTGCAACCAGATGACAAAACAGGGATGGAAAACACAAGATAGAGAAAAGGCATGTCTGAGTGCAAACAAACACCAGTCAACAAGTTCCATGGTGTAGTTTCCATTTCCAGTAGGTTGCTGTTTCAGTTACTTGTAAGTTCAACAAAGCAAACTAGTACCTTGATTGTCTTAAGTCGATGTTAAAATATGGGAGCAACTAGTTATCGAAGTGCATATTTAAGTATGTGAATCACAGCCTATTACTAACTACACTATCTTAAGTGCATGTTTAAGGATATAATTATATTTATGTAAGATTATACACATCCTATGTGCATATTTAAGCATGTGAATCACAGCCTATTACTAACTACACTATCTTAAGTGCATGTTTAAGGATATAATTATATTTATGTAAGACTATACACATCCTATGTGCATATTTAAGTATGTGAATCACAGCATATTACTAACTACACTATCTTAAGTGCATGTTTCAGGATATAATTATATTTATGTAACATTATACACATCCTATGTGCATATTTAAGTATGTGAATCACAGCCTATTACTAACTACACTATCTTAAGTGCATGTTTAAGGATATAATTATATTTATGTAAGACTATACACATCCTATGTGCATATTTAAGTATGTGAATCACAGCCTATTACTAACTACACTATCTTAAGTGCATGTTTAAGGATATAATTATATTTATGTAAGACTATACACATCCTATGTGCATATTTAAGTATGTGAATCACAGCCTATTACTAACTACACTACCTTAAGTGCATGTTTAAGTATATAATTATATTTATGTAAGACTATACACATCCTATGTGCATATTTAAGTATGTGAATTACAGCCTATTACTAACTACACTATCTTAAGTGCATGTTTAAGGATATAATTATATTTATGTAAGACTATACACATCCTACGTGCATATTTAAGTATGTGAATCACTGCCTATTACTAACTACACTATCTTAAGTGCATGTTTAAGGATATAATTATATTTATGTAAGACTATACACATCCTATGTGCATATTTAAGTATGTGAATCACAGCCTATTACTAACTACACTATCTTAAGTGCATGTTTAAGTATATAATTATATTTATGTACGACTATACACATCCTATGTGCATATTTAAGTATGTGAATCACAGCCTATTACTAACTACACTATCTTAAGTGCATGTTTAAGGATATAATTATATTTATGTAAGACTATACACATCCTATGTGCATATTAAAGTATGTGAGTCACAGCATATTACTAACTACACTATCTTAAGTGCATGTTTAAGTATATAATTATATTTATGTAAGACTATACACATCCTATGTGCATATTTAAGTATGTGAATCACAGCCTATTACTAACTACACTATCTTAAGTGCATGTTTAAGGATATAATTATATTTATGTAAGACTATACACATCCTATGTGCATATTTAAGTATGTGAATTACAGCCTATTACTAACTACACTATCTTAAGTGCATGTTTAAGTATATAATTATATTTATGTAAGACTATACACATCCTATGTGCATATTTAAGTATGTGAATCACAGCCTATTACTAACTACACTATCTTAAGTGCATGTTTAAGGATATAATTATATTTATGTAAGACTATACACATCCTATGTGCATATTTAAGTATGTGAATCACAGCCTATTACTAACTACACTATCTTAAGTGCATGTTTAAGGATATAATTATATTTATGTAAGATTATACACATCCTATGTGCATATTTAAGTATGTGAATCACAGCCTATGACTAACTACACTATCTTAAGTGCATGTTTAAGGATATAATTATATTTATGTAAGACTATACACATCCTATGTGCATATTTAAGTATGTGAATCATAGCCTATTACTAACTACACATATCTTAAGTGCATGTTTAAGTATATAATTATATTTATGTAAGACTATACACATCCTATGTGCATATTTAAGCATGTGAATTACAGCCTATTACTAACTACACATATCTTAAGTTCATGTTTAAGTATATAATTATATTTATGTAAGACTATACACATCCTATGTGCATATTTAAGTATGTGAATCACAGCCTATTACTAACTACACATATCTTAAGTGCATGTTTAAGGATATAATTATATTTATGTAAGACTATACACATCCTATGTGCAAATTTAAGTATGTGAATCACAGCCTATTACTAACTACACATATCTTAAGTGCATGTTTAAGGATATAATTATATTTATGTAAGACTATACACATCCTATGTGCATATTTAAGTATGTGAATCACAGCCTATTACTAACTATACTATCTTAAGTGCATGTTTAAGTATATAATTATATTTATGTAAGACTATACACATCCTATGTGCATATTTAAGTATGTGAATCACAGCCTATTACTAACTACACTATCTTAAGTGCATGTTTAAGTATATAATTATATCTATGTAAGACTATACACATCCTATGTGCATATTAAAGTATGTGAATCACAGCCTATTACTAACTACACATATCTTAAGTGCATGTTTAAGTATATAATTATATTTATGTAAGACTATACACATCCTATGTGCAAATTTAAGTATGTGAATCACAGCCTATTACTAACTACACATATCTTAAGTGCATGTTTAAGTATATAATTATATTTATGTAAGATTATACACATCCTATGTGCATATTTAAGTATGTGAATCACAGCGTATTACTAACTACACTATCTTAAGTGCATGTTTAAGTATATAATTATATTTATGTAAGACTATACACATCCTATGTGCATATTTAAGTATGTGAATCATAGCCTATTACTAACTACACATATCTTAAGTGCATGTTTAAGTACATAATTATATTTATGTAAGACTATACACATCCTATGTGCATATTAAAGTATGTGAATTACAGCCTATTACTAACTACACTATCTTAAGTGCATGTTTAAGTATATAATTATATTTATGTAAGACTATACACATCCTACATGCATATTTAAGTATGTGAATTACAGCCTATTACTAACTACACTATCTTAAGTGCATGTTTAAGTATATAATTATATTTATGTAAGACTATACACATCCTATGTGCATATTTAAGTATGTGAATTACAGCCTATTACTAACTATACTATCTTAAGTGCATGTTTAAGTATATAGTTATATTTATGTAAGACTATACACATCCTACATGCATATTTAAGTATGTGAATTACAGCCTATTACTAACTATACTATCTTAAGTGCATGTTTAAGGATATAATTATAGTCAATGTACGATTATAATCATCCTACCTGCATATTTAAGTACATGAATTCCAGGCAATGTACAACTACAATGTTCCTATGCACTTGTTGAAACTGATCATGGAACCTCATATATGCACTAGACAAGGAAAAACCGGCTCCTTATTTTTAACACTGATGAATCTGTCACACCATTTCACTTAAATCCTAATCATGCTAACTGAACGTTTCATTCCTATACCTGTTCCCATTTTCAAACTCAGTCCCTGCACAGTCTGGCTTTGTCCACACATTGAACTCATAGTCCGGTCGAGGTTCCTGTCCTGAATAGTAGTTACCATCTGCAACACAAGATACAGAGCTAAAACTAGAAGGACACACAGAGCACAACCAGCAGAACACATACCACTACAACCAGTAGAACACACATACAGATACAGCCAGTAGAACACTCATACAGTGACAACCAGTAGAACACACAGAGCTACAACCAGTAGAACACACACCACTACAACCAGTAGAACACACAGAGCCACAACCAGTAGAACACACACCACTACAACCAGTAGAACACACAGAGCCACAACCAGTAGAATACACATACAGCTACAGCCAGTAGAACACACACACAGATACAACCAGTAGCACACACATACAGTTACAACCAGTAGAACATACACAGAGCTACAACCAGTAGAACACACACCACTACAACCAGTAGAACACACAGAGCCACAACCAGTAGAACACACACCACTACAACCAGTAGAACACACAGAGCCACAACCAGTAGAATACACATACAGCTACAGCCAGTAGAACACACACACAGATACAACCAGTAGCACACACATACAGTTACAACCAGTAGAACATACACAGAGCTACAACCAGTAGAAATTACACATAAGTACGAGTAAAATACATTTAACTAAAATCAGTAGAACACACACAGCTACAACAAGCAGAACACACACAAAGCTACAACCAGTAGAACACACACACACCTACATCCTATAGAACACACACACCTACAACTGGTAGGACACACAGTGTTACAACCAGTAGGACACACACAGCTACAACCAGTAGAACACACAGCTACAACCAGTAGGCAATCCATGCATGACCTAGATACAAAACTTTCTCGGTATATCTTACTTGGTTCATCTTCGTCTTCTCTGACAACTTTCTCCACACGGGTAAGGTTGCCTGAGTCAAACTTGGATGTAAACAGTAGTCCCCCAACACGACACTCCATGTTAAAATCTGCAGTACATCAAAATATAATGTCACACGAGGAAACAACATTCTAAACGCATTACATCGTGCAATCAACCAGGTGATGATGACACTGATGTGTTGTTTGGGCATGAGATTCTAGGAACAACAACACAGAACATAAAACTGTGGATGGATTTGGCCACACTGCCTTAGATATTCAGATCTTTGTAAGATCACTCAAAATGCTACTGTGTAAAGTCTACTAGTCCTTAGAGTTTGAGTGACATATATTTTTTTTCTGAAGCCAAACCCTGACCATATGGAAAAGAATAATAGCACTCACTGGCCATAAATGACTTGATTAATGAACGTTGATTACTAGCAACAAGTCCTAAAAATACTTACCTTACACAGGACTCAACAGTAGGTAGCTTGGCCAAGGATGCCTTGCTATATGGATTGCTAAATCCCCTGTTGTTACAAACAGCAGCATCCTGACAAGGTGGCATCCTGACAAGTCATCACAGCACACCGAATACAGCTGTCTTCCAGGGAGTAGCAGCTGTAACCAAGGAAACTGATCTTGTTGACAGTCAGTTGCAGAAGATGATGTTTTAGACATATTAGTACGGTAACATTTGAGTGTTCATCATGCCCATATGTAGCTAACACTAGTCTTCAGCATTACTACACCAGGTTCATAAGCACAAAATAATGTATAATGCACATGTCTGTTTTGCTTATTTCATGAGAAATATTTCTTCTCATATTAATATTTATCACACTATCAAAACGAAAGGCTGCTGATGACAAAATAATTTTATTGTTTAACTGTTACTGGTCCTTCTGAAAATGTGCAACAATGAACAGTTGAGACATGTTGTGAAGTTAATGGAGGTGGCGGCTACTGTTAAGACCATGATGACATGACACTGACCATTGTTGACAACTTCAGATTCTTAGAGTTTAAATGGAAACATTGTTATCTTGTTTAACTTTCAGTCACCGTTATTATCAACAGTGAGCAGCATACCAATATTTCGTATTCATAGGAAACTAATGATAGGACAATTGTGGAAAAGATCAATGCAGAGAGTTGGAATAAGCATGACTAGTATCGCATGGAGAGATGTACTATCGCATGGAGAGATGTACTATCGCATGGAGAGATGTACTATCGCACTGAGAGATGTACTATCGCACGGAGAGATGTACTATCGCATGGAGAGATGTACTATCGCATGGAGAGATGTACTATCGCACGGAGAGATGTACTATCGCACGGAGAGATGTACTATTGCATGGAGAGATGTACTATCTCATGGAGAGATGTACTATCGCACAGAGAGATGTACTATCGCATGGAGAGATGTACTATGGCATGGAGAGATGTAAGGTTTTACTTATTCCTCCAGTACCGCACTGGGGGTTAGGATGGTTGTACTTAGGGGTGGTGGTGCTATGTCTCTCCCCTGGATGTCCAGTACATGAACGACACAAGTCTGTCTCGGGTCCACAACTCTTTATTCTCAGTAACACACACGTGTAGGCTACAGCGTCTCACTCCTCTCTCTCTCCGGAATGCTCTCTCTCTCTCTCTCTCTCTTTGGCTTGGAACCAACTGACACCTACTAATTCTCCCTCTCTGTATTGCTTTCTCTCTTCCTGTATCTCCTCTATTTGTTCTCTCACTGTCTCTCTTTCACTCGAACGCTTTTTCTACGCCTCTCCTATAACTCCCTTCTGGTATCTTATCTGTCTCTTGACATCACACAATTCACTTAACATATACACACCATTTGATTCAAAATATCATGGCCATGAGAATCACAGTTGCACATATCAATAATATTATATTCAAATTCAAGAGTATAGCATTAACATATTGATCAAAACAAAAGACATTATACGCCACTCTCTAGTACTCATTCAAACTTCAAACATCAGTAAAATGACAATCACATCAATTCATATGACAGCTAGTACATATTGACAAGCAACGGGCAGGGGTACAGGGTACTAATGTAACGGTATATACACATGTAGGTGTATGCTACAACTGAGAGGACACAGAAAAGGGACATGAAATTAAACTTATTAATAAAGAAGACACTAAGTGGTGCAGGACAACAATTGAAGGGATTGGGGGGATTGAGGCAACACTCTTGGGGACTCAGATGGTATATTCCATAGTGCACACACTTGTATGGGTGTGTGTGGGTATAACACATTGGAGGCGGGATGGGAGGTCGTGAGGTGGGAAACGGTGAGGGAAGGTCATATGAACGATAGGGGTGTGGGAAAGCATTGTTTATGGAAGGTTGAAAATATTTTGCTGGATTGTGCCGTTCCTCCTGCATTCTATTCATGCATTTCATGGGTGAAATGCCAGACATGATTCCCTCAGGACCTTCAAGTTTGTACATGTCCTCTGCTACCTGAGCACTTTCAGTCATGTCCGACAAGGTGTCATGGCGCCTGGTGACAATAAATTTGACAATGTGGGGGTGGGCGTTTCTGAAAATGAGGTCTTTTATAAATTGATCATCATTACAATTCAAAAGGGATGCCTCATACCGCACAGATTGAAGAAAAGAACGAAAGTCCTCACATTCTCTTTGTTTTCTGTCAATCAGGGCATTTTTGCGAGTGATGATTTGAATGGATGTTGGGCCATACCATTTTAAAAAACATAGTCTAAGTACAGGCCATGTCATATTATCTTTATTAGGAAGTCCTTCATACCAAATTGAAGCTGATTGTGATAAAAATAGGTGGAAAAGGTTAACAATGTCTTCATCAGCATAATTTTGAATAGCGACGAATTTCTGGAATCGACTAAGCCAGGAAGGTGCCGATCGGGAATCATGTCCGTCAAATAATGGCATGGGAAGGGTTGTGAAGCTGATACGTGGTGGAGGGAAAGCGACGTGGTGGTCAGCGGGTCGGGAGGAGCTTGGAGGGGGAGAACAGCAACTGCCACTGCAATGTGGATTATATATACGACAGTTGTGGTCAGGTTGTTCAGAGGTAGCTGGAGAATCTAAGCGGGTGGTTGTCTGCTCAGGAGCCATTTCATTGCATTTAGATTTTCGTCGGATCCTCCAAGGAAAATATGATTTACTGGAGGATCCATCATCAGATTTTGAAGAAAAGAGAGGCATATCGGATTGAAAAGAATGTCCTCAACAGTATCAACACTCACCCAGTGGAAAGTTAAAATATAAACACAGAACAGTCACTAAAAACATGGAACACTCAAAGTCACGAAGTCAATGACACAATGGGAGCCAGCTGAATCTCTTCGTCCTTTTTTTCTGGGCTTTCCCTCAGACACGGTATGGGGACGTACGCTCTGTGTGCAGTAGATCATGGATGAACTAGTTCTTGTCTTTGCTTCAGTGCTCCATGAAAACACAATACACAGATGTTGGCCTGGTGACTAGTTGCTCTTGTGTAATCCACTGTTGGCACATGTAGTTGGTTGACTGCTGTTGTGATGTGGACCCAGGATGGATGTATATCGCCGGGTGTTCTTGGGATCTCCACTGAAGACCTTTGTTGCCGAGAGGTTCCGAGATCTTGGACTCCACCATGTATCCCGGGCTGGTATGGGATAACTGTCTCTTCAAATACAGTAGTCCATCAGTGGGTCCACAACACTTTATTCATGATATAATCTGTTTACAACTACATGATGCTGTAACGAGGGCTCGGCGCATTTAGGGAGGCCATAGTCAGCCAACCTGCCTAGCCGCTGTCCGAGGGGTCCAGTCCAGACACACAAAGCATTCTTAATTTAACCCTAGGGTCACGTGACGTGACGTATTTGTCCAGATGTCGGCCAACCGGCCTTTGTCTAACTAATTATAGGCAGCTAATGACTCAGTGTTGGTGGCCATGAAGACAGTGGTCAAGCTGCGTTTGATTTCGTTTCTATAGAGAGCTATTTCAATTTACATACCTCAAGGGATATAATAAATATTTCTCACAAACCCTGTTCCAAAATGCCAACGACATATGCCTACGATACTAGTCAGTTTTCAATAGTCGTAAAAAGGAAGAAATCTGCTTATGAATGTATGAAAATTAATACAAATGTCCACTATGGGAACAGACAAACCATCACCACCACTCACTACCAGTACAACCAGAGTGAGGGATCTGTTTGAACCTTTACCCGTGGTTGACTCCAGGACCAGACCAACCTGGACAAAAGGAAGGTAAACATCCTGCTGCTGGTGATCTGTTTGAACCTTTACCCGTGGTTGACTCCAGGAACAGACCAACCAGGACAGAAGGAAGGTAAACATCCTGCTGCTGGTGATCTGTTTGAACCTTTACCCGTGGTTGACTCCAGGAACAGACCAACCAGGACAGAAGGAAGGTGAACATCCTGCTGCTGGTGATCTGTTTGAACCTTTACCCGTGGTTGACTCCAGGAACAGACCAACCAGGACAGAAGGAAGGTGAACATCCTGCTGCTGGTGATCTGTTTGAACCTTTACCCGTGGTTGACTCCAGGACCAGACCAACCCGGACAAAAGGAAGGTAAACATCCTGCTGCTGGTGATCTGTTTGAACCTTTACCCGTGGTTGACTCCAGGAACAGACCAACCAGGACAGAAGGAAGGTGAACACCCTGCTGCTGGTGATCTGTTTGAACCTTTACCCGTGGTTGACTCCAGGACCAGACCAACCAGGACAAAAGGAAGGTGAACACCCTGCTGCTGGTGATCTGTTTGAACCTTTACCCGTGGTTGACTCCAGGACCAGACCAACCTGGACAAAAGGAAGGTAAACATCCTGCTGCTGGTGATCTGTTTGAACCTTTACCCGTGGTTGACTCCAGGACCAGACCAACCTGGACAAAAGGAAGGTGAACACCCTGCTGCTGGTGATCTGTTTGAACCTTTACCCGTGGTTGACTCCAGGAACAGACCAACCAGGACAGAAGGAAGGTGAACATCCTGCTGATGATGATCTGTTTGAACCTTTACCCGTGTTTGACTCCAGGAACAGACCAACCAGGACAAAAGGAAGGTGAACACCCTGCTGATGATGATCTGTTTGAACCTTTACCCTGGTTGACTCCAGGACCAGACCAACCAGGACAAAAGGAAGGTGAACACCCTGCTGCTGGTGATCTGTTTTGAACCTTTACCCGTGGTTGACACCAGGACCAGACCAACCAGGACAGAAGGAAGGTGAACACCCTGCTGCTGGTGATCTGTTTGAACCTCTACCCGTGGTTGACTCCAGGACCAGACCAACCAGGACAAAAGGAAGGTAAACATCCTGCTGATGATGATCTGTTTGAACCTGTACCTGTGGTTGACTCCAGGACCAGATCAACCAGTACAAAAAGAAAGTGAACACCCTGCTGCTGGTGATGTGTTTGAACCTTTACCCTGGTTGACTCCAGGACCAGACCAACCAGGACAGAAGGAAGGTGAACACCATGCTGCTGGTGATCTGTTTGAACCTTTACCCTGGTTGACTCCAGGACCAGACCAACCAGGACAGAAGGAAGGTGAACACCCTGCTGCTGGTGATCTGTTTGAACCTTTACCCGTGGTTGACTCCAGGACCAGACCTACCAGGACAGAAGGAAGGTGAACAACCTGCTGCCGATGATCTGTTTGAACCTTTATCCTGGTTGACTCCAGGGGCACAAAATGATCTTAGAGCTACAGTTATTGTAAGTACTTTAGATTGCAATCTTTGGCTTCGGCTACAATCGCCATCCACTTGCACAAAGCGATTGTAGGCAAAGATCATTGTAAGCTATAATCAAAACTTACAATTGGTCGGAACCAATTGTAAGGAGCTAAGATCATTGTGGTCAGTAGCAAAATGGCGTCCAAGTTGGTGTCAGTGTCATGCAAATAATTAGCTTTAATTTTCGGGATTGCTTTTACATTGCATAAACCTGTATGATTTGCCTCGACACTTCAACAACATGGAGAATGCAACTTCGATTTAACGTCTGAAACATCACTATTTGAGGTAGTGAACAACATCATAATCGAGTCGATACCATAGAGTACAATTCTCACCCAATTCAGTGTTGGAAAAAGTATGAACACCATACCTTTTTGATAAACAAGGCAAGGATAGTATCGAAAGGTGTCTGCATGCGATTAGCAGTGGCCATGACCTTTTCAATAACTCAAGGGCAGCTAATCTTAGTGTTTACGCAAGAGGGGAGTGGTTTCCCTTTGCATATTATGCCGTTGCCATAAAATCTGCCATGCCCAAACACAATGCATGTTCTGTAGTGACAGAACAGATCTCCACGTTTCTTTTCGGTTAATGATTTTGTCTTAGTTTATCATTGAAATAATGTACAGTTGGATAACGTTCAAATTATGTATTTTTCTACTTGTAAAATTTGAATCTGACGGGAAACAAGAATTTTAATCTATGCATTTTAAATATAACACAAGTATTCTTCAAACGGGAAAAACACACTTGCTGGGGTATGTGAAATTTGCATAAAACATTTTTTAACAAAAACGAAAAAATAATTATCACCAAAATAGCATAAAGTAATTAATATACTGTGGATGTGCATTCAACAACACATACAACACACACGAAATAATAAGGTTTTCATATTTCCCTGTCATGAATTTTCCACAACACTCCCACAGTCATGTCAAACTTTCATATCTTTACAAATCTAATGTTTGTGGAATATATTTGGGATTTTACTCCAAATAACACCAGGCAGATGCCAAACTGTGTTCAACTGACAGCCACTGACAAATAATGGTACATTTAGGTTTTATATCATAAGGAAATTTTATTTAAGTGCTATCTTTTAATTTCATGATTACTAGGCCAATAACTCAAAACCCAATTTAATGTATTTATTTGTATTTCAATATTTGCATAAGACATGTAATTTCTGTGGTTGCAGTGTCACATGTTTAGTTCATAAAAAAATTAGAATGTAGAAAAATTACAGAATAACCCCTGAGGTATGAGTGATTATACATGTTACCTTCGACGTTATCGCGTCCTTCTTCAACGTTATCATTTTCTTCAAAGATATGTGGGTTGGGGTTTTTGGTTTTTGTTGTTTTTTTTTGTTTTCATGAAAATACTGCAAGGTGCGATTAAGGAAGGAATGTCATTTGTGTGCAATGACCAGTTCCACGTTTTATTTGCGCTGCATTTGCGCTGCACATTTGAACTTCGGTTGAAGACAACTGTAGACAGGAGTCGAGTTTAAGAAATTTCTACCTCCAACGTTGAAGAGTTTGATCTTAGTTAAGATTGTAATCTTAAATCCACGCTGTCTTAAGATCGTTTTTGTGCAAGTGCATTAGGGCAATTGTATGGTGATTGTAAAGTTGATTGTAGGGGCCTAAGATTGATTGCAACTAACCTTAATAATAAGTAGCACTTAAGTCTATGTTAAGGTATGGGAGTTACAGTCACCTTAGTGCTGAGACTGCTTAGTACAACGGCACCCTTGAACAGACCAACCCGGGCCCACTTGCACAAAACAGTTATTGTAAATCCTTAAGATTGTGATCTTAGGCTTCTGCTACAATCAACACCCACTTGCACAAAGCAGTTGTAGGCTATGATCATTGTAAGTTACAATTGGAATTGGTCTGAACCAATTCTAAGGAGCTAAGATCATTGTAGTTTGTAACAAATTGGCGTTCAAGTTAGTGTCCGTTTGACAGAAATAATTAGCTTTACATTTGGAGATTGCTTTTATATTACATAAAAGTGTAATTCACCTCAATGCCATGCGATTGACGGAGGTGTTGTGTTGCGTGCAATAACCAGTCCCATGTTCTTGTGCAGCATGCTATGAGCACTTGCAGACAACGGTAGACAAGAGTCGACTTAAAGAAATTTCTACCTCCAACGTTGAAAAGAATAATCTTAGTTAAGATCGCGATCTTAATTCCATGCTGTCTTAGGATCGTCTTTGTGCAAGTGGATTAGAGCAATTGTATGGTGATTGTAAAGTTGATTGTATGGGCCTAAGATTGATTGTAACTAAGTTTGCTCTGTGCAAGTGGGCCCAGGACAGAAGGAAGGTGAACACCCTGCCAGACAAGCAATTCTTACTGACTTGATCTGTTTGAACATTTACCTTCAGTTCTGGATGTCATTATGCCATTACTCTTTTTATGACTGGACATGTTGCCTTTTCCAGGCTTATCATGTGAACCTGATGTGAACCCTGATTTCAAGACTGGGATGGATGATGGCTTTGACTCGCTACGATAGTGATGTGTCAAATGCTGAAACATACGTTTTTTATAGTCTGATGAAGGTTTGTGTAATTGTTGATTTTCATGTGCCTTGTTAATTCCTCATACCATGCCGAAACATGATAGGTTTTCAAATATTGATTAAGCGAGTTTACAGTCTGCCTACATGATCAAGTACTTGCAAAAGCACCCAATAATTATTCAAAATGTCAAGAGATATATCAGACTGTTTACTAAACAGCAAAGACAATACATTATTTAACTGATACTGTTACAATTGACAATTGTTCTGGTTAAAATAACTTAGCATACTGACATAGGGTGTCGAGTATCTAGACCTTGAACAAAAGTTACATTAATGCTATGATGTTTGGGACAATATAGACATCGTGCCGAATTCCACTTCAAAAGAAATTCCAAACAGATGCGTTCAGATTTCACCTGTAATTTCGAAACTATGTACTTCCAGAAATAAGTTGCCAGCACTACTGCAACACACTGTCAGCTGACTATTTGCCAATCCACCGGCACAACAACTTGCATCTGACAAGTTCAAACGAATCATGATCATGCACAAATTCAGACATGTCAATGCAAACAGGGAAACACTTATTTGGCAAATAACACTGTTCCACTATGTGACTAAAACATACCTTAATGTGATCAACATGTCCACAAGGCATATATTCTCCAGGAGGGAATAAAAATTATAAGTCACATAGCTTCCCGATAAGTTTTCAGTGCTGCGGCAGACATATTGTAAACTATCATGGTTGCCGACCATGTGATCCGTACTGACCAATCATGCAAAAGCACTTAATCACATGATCACAACATGGACGATCCCGTTAAAGTCAACGCGTGATAATCTTCTTTACTGAATTTGCGGAGTGAAAGCAGTACGTTTGTGTTTATAATTTTTCTTATACCCTCTTCTTCATAACAAACATTGTTCAGGTTATGGACCACTTTCCTCGTGGATGGGAATGCAATGTCGTTTTGTGCCATAAGATCTTGAATGAATGCAGTTTACCGGGCAAAAGACCCTCGCTAATTATGCCACTAATTGTAGTCTGTAATCCGTAGAAGCACGTTCGAGCCCGCGCTAATCAATCTGAAAGAGTGGACCAGTAATGTGCAAGACGACTTTATCCTCACTGGAGACGACCTTCCACAAGCCTTTCTCAGCCATCACGTGTTATCAACGAGGCACTGTTGTCAAGCTTGTGTAGTAAAGATCTTCATATCCAACATTGGCTTTAGAACTTACCGAGGATGAATTTAGCAAGTGATGTGCTGATAGTGTCGAGTAAGCATGTAAGTAATGGTCTAGTCCAGCCAGCGGCTTATTATTTCCAAATAAAGTCGTGAAGATAACTTTCTGCTGTCATATTATATACACGTGCATACGGTTTCAACAGTAGGTGAAGCGCTGAAGAGGACGTGGATTCTGGTTGTTGTCTTTCACCACCAAACTGCCTCCATGTTCCTTTAGATATTCCTGTAAATTGTGTGTCATCTGATGCCTAAACAATAGTGGTTCAACGAGGAACTAAGCTCCCTCTTACTTTCATCTTTGTTTACAACTGACAGATCATTCACATTTTACCAGGTTTGATCAAGTTATTGTTACACACAAGGTTTATGATTGTTGGGATTTGACTCTGATTTGAGAAATGACAATATGAAAACAGCTTATGACAGGTCTTGCAATAGTGGTTGACACCACAGCCAGACCAAACCAGGACAGGAGGATAAGGTGAACACCCTGCTGCTAGTGATCTGTTTGAACCTTTCCCTGGTTGATTCCAGGACCACACCTACCACTCAGTTCCAGGACAGAAGGAAGGTGAACACCCTAACAGACAAGTAGTTCTTACAGACTTGATCTGTTTGAACCTTTACCTTCAGTTCTTGATGTCATTATTTCATTACTCTTTTCATAACTGGACATGTTGCCTTTTCCAGGCTTATCATGTGAACCTGATGTGAACCCTGATTTCAAGTCAGTGTTCACACCGATACAACATCAGTGCATCAATGTCAGGGTCTCTGCAGCACTGTTAAAAAACACTTTCTTTTTATTTGTCAAGCGTGGAAGCAAATTTGTAGTCATGTATTTCTTCAGTTGATCATTTGGTTGTTTTAAGTCTTGCAAGTTTGTTGAAAATATGGCGTTGTAGTATAGGGTAAGCAGTTGTCTGTCAAGGTATTCATCTGAGCAAACCATTTGTGTGACTTTTAACTTGTAGTCATAAGCCAGGAGATGTGAGTGTGTGAAACAGCTTTGTGTCATAGTCAGCAATATTCCATCTGTGCAAGGTCAACTTGTTGATGACAACACAAACATTCCACCTCCTAGGATTACGCACATGGTTCTGGGTACTACATCCATCCTTGGTTTACCACTGGTTTGTCTGTCATCAGACAGCTGGCATAAATCATTCAGATGAAGCTGTGAATGATTCAACCTTCTACAAAAACAGCTGTTACATGTTGTCTGCAATAATGGAGAAAGCATGTATCTAGTATTGTAATGGCAATGCTAGATAAACAATAATGTAATTGATATGAGCACAGACCCTCATTGTTCATGTATGGTGACAGTCGACCAAGCCACTGACACTCATTGTTGATGTATGGTGACAGTCGACCAAGTCACTGACACACATTATTGATGTATGATGACCGTCCACTAAGTCACTGATACACATTGTTGATGTATGGTGACATTCGACCAAGTCACTAACCCACATTGTTGATGTATAGTGACATTCGACCAAGTCACTAATCCACATTGTTGATGTATAGTGACAGTCAACCAATTCACTGACCACCCATCCACTTAATTCTCCTTACGAAATTACTAAAGGCGTAGCTTATGGAGAAGCTATTATACATTGAAATCTGCACAGGGTGACAAGGTTAAGGACTGAAACCAATCATGGTGATGTTTAACACTGGAGTGATGGGACACCAGCAAACTATGGTTATACACTTGTAATTTGAAACCAGCCTCACTTCCACCAGCTGTCCACTTACAGCCAATAGAAATGATAAAACCACAACTGGCGTCATGATCACACAGCTCTTGGTGCAACTTTATTTCCTCACATAGAACATCACAGTCATACCTAACAATACACACAGCATCCACAAGGGTTTTATGGCTATCTCTGATTCCTTCCACAATAGTGAGTCCAGAAAGGCTTATGGCTATCTGCTGAACCTCATCCAGCCAATGACCACACAGACGACATGTAACATACATACAGAGTCCTAGTACAATACAGCTAAACTTCTTCACAGAGAGATTATGACTGTTAAATCTTTAGATATGGACTTCACACAACTACAAACTTCTTGTGATAACGTCTTTAGAGAACACCTCTCATAATGACCTCCTACCATCATGACATGTGTTTTTGTAATGACTGATGGTTTGATGGTACTTACATCCAAAAAACTTAAGGTCACATGCAACGTAAAACACAACTTTGCAAATTCTGGTACCTTTCGGTATGCACTTACCGGAACAAATCATAAAAAATGCCAATTCAGCCTATAAAGTTGAAAAAAACGCGATGAAAAAAAGCCAGCGAAATCGGAGTTCAAACGTTTCACTAAATTCCCCCCAGCGTTGGGGGGGAAAACTAGTTTCAACAGCTGTGCTGCGCTGCGTCCATAACGCATGCGCAGTGAATAGGTTCGCGGAGCTTGAAACAGTATGCATGCCCAGCGACTGAGGTCGTGAACAGTAGTCTAATCTTGGATGTGTACACAAACAAGTAAATAATCTACTCGTTACATAAAACAATTGTGGTAAGCAGTCTCTGTCACAGAGAAAGCTCAGTGTCTGGTTTATTCACACCTGCCTGTCTGCTAAAGACAACTTGTAATACACAGCTTCAATCATTGACCACGTGCAATTTGAACTTAACACCTATCAGGCTATACAGCATAAAGAAAATAAGTTGATTTATGACTCGTGCAACCGAGTCCTGTGTCTGCCACATTATGTAATTAGGCACGTGTGATACACATAACATGTTTTTATGTCTGTGGGTTGCAAACAAACTACATTCATTTTTTTCGGATGACTGGATCTGATGGAAACTTGTGCAAACTCTTGTCAGTTTCAAGTCCTGCTTTGTACTTGGACGAGATTCCAGCCAAGCAGTAGTTTACCATGTCTACTGACATGATTTTTATTGGATCGAGCTCAAATTCAGAGGACATGTATTTTCTAAACCCAACATCCCTATATACATTCTTCATGGATAACGACTTCTTTTCGTGTATATGATTTTGTTTGCCAACAGTATATGAATCCATACTGAAACGACGCATCAAGTACAATAAAAGAAGTTGTTATCCATAAAGAATCTTACTTCCTTGTGACTGGCTATACTTCTAAAATGCCCATCAAACAGATCATCTTTCTGTACACACAATGGACCCTCAGCATATCAGCAAATGAAACAGCCAATCGGAAGCCGTCGTTACACTTGAGTGCATATCCACCCGCTATGACTGGGTTCGGTCTCCCGAGGGCTTCGTTTCGGGGGAAGTAAGCCCAAGTACAAAATATTGCACGTTTGAATCGCGATTGCACGGTTATAACTGTGTTTATTTGTTTTTTTAAAAGCAACAATGTATATTATATGTTATGAATAAGTGATAAATGTGTTTTAATTATGTTTGATTTTTTGGTTGCATGTGACCTTTAACAAAAACTAAAGTACCTGATCTTGTGAGTTACCCCCTCTGGTCAGAAACACAATTCCATGAACCCTGACTTCTACCAAGGTGTGGGTCCTTCAACAATTGTCCAAGTAATGGCCTTTTGTATAACCAAGGCCATCTGCTCTCGTCATGAACCAGACACAGCACACAGGTGCTGCTTCAGAGGAATTACTTCTGCAAACTCTAAAGAACATCATTTTGGCATCCCGAGAGCTGATCTGACACGCGGGTCTCGGAGCAGCAGAAACTGGGCGAAGGTGAAGAGGCTGGAACACGCCCAGTAGAAGCACATGCTCTGCAAGACAACAGATGGAGGAGATAGAGTTCCACATATCCCTGTGAAAGGACAAAGACAACTAATACATATACTTTGAGCAATGCAGCCGTAGTGCAAAAGGTGGGTTACACAAGAACCACCACCTAGCAACATTGACACTGCTAGCCTGTCCCACCCACTGACCCTGCCAGCGCCAAGCATTGACACTGCTAGCCTGTCCCACCCAGTGACCTTGCTAGCCCCAACCATTGACACTGCTAGCCTGTCCTACCCAGTGACACTGCTATCCCCAACCATTGACACTGCTAGCCTGTCCCACACATGGACACTGCTAGCCCCCAACCATTGACACTGCTAGCTCCTATCCATTGACTCTGCCAGTCTGACACACCCATTGACCAAGCTAGTCTGACCCACCCACTGACCTTGCTAGTCCCTACCTGCTAGACCCCATCTACTGGCCCTGCTCGCCCACACCCAGTTTCTCTCCCAAGAAACCAGTGCCACCTACACTTGGAACAATCGCTGCTATGGGAACCAGGATCACAGTGGTGCCACGCCATACATTTTTGGCCACCTTTTGCAGTTTTGTTGGAGACTGTACCTTAAACTGCATCTGAAATAGAAACACAAAACCTCCTTCAACAAGAGCCATAGTAACAGCATCTAACCATTCAATTCTTTGAACAGCGCTGTAGTGATGAAAACTGGAAAATAATAAAGCAGTGCTTGAATTTTCCTGTGATCCTCTGTTTCTCACAGTATTTGATGGAATGTCTCACCTCTAGCATGATGAGATGGAATGTCTCACCTCTAGCATGATGAGATGGAATGTCTCACCTCTAGCATGATGAGATGGAATGTCTCACCTCTAGCATGATGAGATGGAACGTTTCACCTCTAGCATGATGAGATGGAACGTTTCACCTCTAGCATGATGAGATGGAATGTCTCACCTCTAGCATGATGAGATGGAATGTCTCACCTCTAGCATGATGAGATGGAAGGTCTCACCTCTAGCATGATGTGATGGAACGTCTCACCTCTAGCATGATGGGATGGAACGTCTCACCTCTAGCATGATGGGATGGAACGTCTCACCTCTAGCATGATGAGATGGAATGTCTCATCTCTAGCATGATGAGATGGAACGTTTCACCTCTAGCACGATGAGATGGAATGATTCACCTGTGATCCTCTGTTTCTCACAGTATTTGATGGAATGTCTCACCTCTAGCATGATGAGATGGAATGTCTTACCTCTAGCATGATGAGATGGAATGTCTCACCTCTAGCACGATGAGATGGAATGATTCACCTGTGATCCTCTGTTTCTCACAGTATTTGATGGAATGTCTCACCTCTAGCATGATGAGATGGAACGTCTCACCTCTAGCATGATGAGATGGAATGTCTCATCTCTAGCATGATGAGATGGAACGTTTCACCTCTAGCACGATGAGATGGAATGATTCACCTGTGATCCTCTGTTTCTCACAGTATTTGATGGAATGTCTCACCTCTAGCATGATGAGATGGAATGTCTCACCTCTAGCATGATGAGATGGAACGTTTCACCTCTAGCACGATGAGATGTAATGATTCACCTGTGATCCTCTGTTTCTCACAGTATTTGATGGAATGTCTCACCTCTAGCATGATGAGATGGAATGTCTCACCTCTAGCATGATGAGATGGAACGTCTCACCTCTAGCATGATGAGATGGAACGTTTCACCTCTAGCATGATGAGATGGAATGTCTCACCTCTAGCATGATGAGATGGAACGTTTCACCTCTAGCATGATGAGATGGAATGTCTCACCTCTAGCATGATGAGATGGAATGTCTCACCTCTAGCATGATGAGATGGAACGTTTCACCTCTAGCATGATGAGATGGAATGTCTCACCTCTAGCATGATGAGATGGAACGTTTCACCTCTAGCATGATGAGATGGAATGTCTCACCTCTAGCATGATGAGATGGAATGTCTCACCTCTAGCATGATGGGATGGAATGTCTCACCTCTAGCATGATGTGATGGAATGTCTCACCTCTAGCATGATGAGATGGAATGTCTCACCTCTAGCATGATGAGATGGAATGTCTCACCTCTAGCATGATGAGATGGAATGTCTCACCTCTAGCATGATGAGATGGAATGTCTCACCTCTAGCATGATGAGATGGAACGTCTCACCTCTAGCATGATGAGATGGAACGTTTCACCTCTAGCATGATGAGATGGAATGTCTCACCTCTAGCATGATGAGATGGAATATCTCACCTCTAGCATGATGAGATGGAATGATTCACCTCTAGCATGATGAGATGGAATGTCTCACCTCTAGCATGATGTGATGGAATGTTTCACCTCTAGCATGATGAGATGGAATGTCTCACCTCTAGCATGATGAGATGGAATGTCTCACCTCTAGCATGATGAGATGGAATGTCTCACCTCTAGCATGATGTGATGGAATGTCTCACCTCTAGCATGATGAGATGGAATGTCTCACCTCTAGCATGATGAGATGGAATGTCTCACCTCTAGCATGATGAGATGGAATGTCTCACCTCTAGCATGATGAGATGGAACGTTTCACCTCTAGCATGATGAGATGGAATGTCTCACCTCTAGCATGATGAGATGGAATATCTCACCTCTAGCATGATGAGATGGAATGATTCACCTCTAGCATGATGAGATGGAATGTCTCACCTCTAGCATGATGTGATGGAATGTTTCACCTCTAGCATGATGAGATGGAATGTCTCACCTCTAGCATGATGAGATGGAATGACTCACCTCTAGCATGATGAGATGGAATGATTCACCTTAAGCCAGTGTATGAGGCATCAACTATATCCCCTCCCACCATTACATTCATTTAGTGCCAATGCCATAAGAAAGAAACGACATTATTCATTGGCTGAAAACATTCTCTAAACCAGTACATGTAGTGTTAGATAAACAGGTAGGTTGATTTGTGGAAGTTACAGTTTGATTGATCATGAACTATACAGACATCATCTAGTTACCACAATTGTAAATTATTTTCGAAATATGCCCCGTAGTCAATGACATGGTCAAATATATAACCATGGAAAATGTAATGGCACACTGGACCGGCTATAAAATAAAGTAGCAAGCAGCAGGCCGCCAGGCAGAGGCTATTTCATACACTGCTTGAGCATGATGAGATGGAATGTCTCACCTCAAGTGTGATGAAATGGAATGTCTCACTTTTAGCATGTTGACATGGAATCTTTCACTCCCTACATGATGAGATGAATGTCACACCTCTAGCATGATGAGATGGAACGTTTCACCTCTAGCATGATGAGATGGAATGTCTCACCTCTAGCATGATGAGATGGAATGTCTCACCTCTAGCATGATGAGATAGAATGTCTCACCTCTAGCATGATGAGATGGAATGTCTCACCTCTAGCATGATGAGATGGAATGATTCACCTGTGATCCTCTGTTTCTCACAGTATTTGATGGAATGTCTCACCTCTAGCATGATGAGATGGAATGTCTCACCTCTAGCATGATGAGATGGAATGTCTCACCTCTAGCACGATGAGATGGAATGATTCACCTGTGATCCTCTGTTTCTCACAGTATTTGATGGAATGTCTCACCTCTAGCATGATGAGATGGAATGTCTCACCTCTAGCATGATGAGATGGAATGATTCACCTGTGATCCTCTGTTTCTCACAGTATTTGATGGAATGTCTCACCTCTAGCATGATGAGATGGAATGTCTCACCTCTAGCATGATGAGATGGAATGTCTCACCTCTAGCACGATGAGATGGAATGATTCACCTGTGATCCTCTGTTTCTCACAGTATTTGATGGAATGTCTCACCTCTAGCATGATGAGATGGAATGTCTCACCTCTAGCATGATGAGATGGAATGATTCACCTGTGATCCTCTGTTTCTCACAGTATTTGATGGAATGTCTCACCTCTAGCATGATGAGATGGAACGTCTCACCTCTAGCATGATGAGATGGAATGTCTCATCTCTAGCATGATGAGATGGAACGTTTCACCTCTAGCACGATGAGATGGAATGATTCACCTGTGATCCTCTGTTTCTCACAGTATTTGATGGAATGTCTCACCTCTAGCATGATGAGATGGAACGTTTCACCTCTAGCACGATGAGATGGAATGATTCACCTGTGATCCTCTGTTTCTCACAGTATTTGATGGAATGTCTCACCTCTAGCATGATGAGATGGAACGTTTCACCTCTAGCACGATGAGATGGAATGATTCACCTGTGATCCTCTGTTTCTCACAGTATTTGATGGAATGTCTCACCTCTAGCATGATGAGATGGAATGTCTCACCTCTAGCATGATGAGGTGGAACGTTTCACCTCTAGCACGATGAGATGTAATGTCTCACCTCTAGCATGATGAGATGGAATGTCTCACCTCTAGCATGATGAGATGGAATGTCTCATCTCTAGCATGATGAGATGGAATGTCTCACCTCTAGCATGATGAGATGGAACGTTTCACCTCTAGCATGATGAGATGGAATGTCTCACCTCTAGCATGATGAGATGGAACGTTTCACCTCTAGCATGATGAGATGGAATGTCTCACCTCTAGCATGATGGGATGGAATGTCTCACCTCTAGCATGATGTGATGGAATGTCTCACCTCTAGCATGATGAGATGGAATGTCTCACCTCTAGCATGATGAGATGGAATGTCTCACCTCTAGCATGATGAGATGGAATGTCTCACCTCTAGCATGATGTGATGGAATGTCTCACCTCTAGCATGATGAGATGGAATGTCTCACCTCTAGCATGATGAGATGGAATGTCTCACCTCTAGCATGATGAGATGGAATGTCTCACCTCTAGCATGATGAGATGGAACGTTTCACCTCTAGCATGATGAGATGGAATGTCTCACCTCTAGCATGATGAGATGGAATATCTCACCTCTAGCATGATGAGATGGAATGATTCACCTCTAGCATGATGAGATGGAATGTCTCACCTCTAGCATGATGTGATGGAATGTTTCACCTCTAGCATGATGAGATGGAATGTCTCACCTCTAGCATGATGAGATGGAATGACTCACCTCTAGCATGATGAGATGGAATGATTCACCTTAAGCCAGTGTATGAGGCATCAACTATATCCCCTCCCACCATTACATTCATTTAGTGCCAATGCCATAAGAAAGAAACGACATTATTCATTGGCTGAAAACATTCTCTAAACCAGTACATGTAGTGTTAGATAAACAGGTAGGTTGATTTGTGGAAGTTACAGTTTGATTGATCATGAACTATACAGACATCATCTAGTTACCACAATTGTAAATTATTTTCGAAATATGCCCCGTAGTCAATGACATGGTCAAATATATAACCATGGAAAATGTAATGGCACACTGGACCGGCTATAAAATAAAGTAGCAAGCAGCAGGCCGCCAGGCAGAGGCTATTTCATACACTGCTTGAGCATGATGAGATGGAATGTCTCACCTCAAGTGTGATGAAATGGAATGTCTCACTTTTAGCATGTTGACATGGAATCTTTCACTCCCTACATGATGAGATGAATGTCACACCTCTAGCATGATGAGATGGAACGTTTCACCTCTAGCATGATGAGATGGAATGTCTCACCTCTAGCATGATGAGATGGAATGTCTCACCTCTAGCATGATGAGATAGAATGTCTCACCTCTAGCATGATGAGATGGAATGTCTCACCTCTAGCATGATGAGATGAATGTCTCACCTCTAGCATGATGAGATGGAATGTCTCACCTCTAGCATGATGAGATGGAACGTTTCACCTCTAGCATGATGAGATGGAACGTTTCACCTCTAGCATGATGTGATAGAATGTCTCACCTCTAGCATGATGAGATAGAATGTCTCACCTCTAGCATGATGTGATTGAATGTCTCACCTCTAGCATGATGAGAAAGAATGTCTCACCTCTAGCATGATGAGATGGAATGTCTCACCTCTAGCATGATGAGATGAATGTCTCACCTCTAGCATGATGAGATGGAATGTCTCACCTCTAGCATGATGAGATGGAATGTCTCACCTCTAGCATGATGAGATGGAATGTCTCACCTCTAGCATGATGAGATGGAATGTCTCACCTCTAGCATGATGAGATGAATGTCTCACCTCTAGCATGATGAGGTTGATGAGTCCAACAGACAGAGGTAGCATGAAAGTAGGGTCTGGCATGGTGAGGTCTGGGAACCACAGTGTCCCTTCTGTCCTCAGTTCTGGACACAGGACGGGTGACTCTGTAGGGATAACACACAACAGCATCAGATACCAACACAATGCCCTTCTGTCTCCCGCCCTGGACACAGGACTGGACAGTGTGATAATTACTGTATGATGGTGACAGCATGATAGTGACTGTATGAGGGTGACTGTATGATGATGCCTCTGTGATGGTGTCTGTATGATAGTGACTATATGATAGTGACTGTATGATGGTGACTGTATGATGGTGTCTGTATGATAGTGACTATATGATAGTGACTGTATGATGGTGACTGTATGATGGTGTCTGTATGATAGTGACTATATGATGGTGACTGTATGATGGTGACTGTATGATAGTGACTATATGATGGTGACTGTAAGATGGTGTCTGTATGATAGTGACTATATGAGTGAGTGAGTGAGTTTAGTTTTACGTCGCACTTAGCAATATTCCAGCTATATGGCGACGGTCTGTAAATAATCGAGTCTGGACAAGACAATCCAGTGATCAACAACATGAGCATCGATCTGCACAATGGGGAACAGATGACATGATTCAACCAAGTCAGCGAGTCTGACCACCCGATCCCGATAGTCGCCTCTTACGACAAGCATAGTCACCTTTTATGGCAAACATGGGTTCCTGAAGGCCTATTCTACCCCGGGACCTTCACGGGTCACTGACTATATGATGGTGACTGTATGATGGTGCCTGTATGATAGTGACTATGATGGTGTCTGTATGATAGTGACTATATGATAGTGACTGTATGATGGTGACTGTATGATGGTGTCTGTATGACAGTGACTATATGATGGTGTCTGTATGATAGTGACTATATGATGGTGACTGTATTATGGTGACTATATGATGGTGACTGTATGATGGTGTCTCTATGATAGTGACTATATGATGGTGACTGTATGATGGTGTCTGTATGATAGTGACTATGATGGTGTCTGTATGATAGTGACTATATGATAGTGACTATGATGGTGTCTGTATGATAGTGACCATATGATAGTGACTATGATGGTGTGTGTATCATAGTGACTATGATGGTGTCTGTATGATAGTGACTATATGATAGTGACTATGATGGTGTCTGTATGATAGTGACTATATGATAGTGACTGTATGATAGTGACTATATGATAGTGACTATGATGGTAACTGTATGATACTGACTATATGATAGTGACCATATGATGGTGACTGTATGATGGTGTCTGTATGATGGTGACTATGATGGTGTCTGTATGATAGTGACTATATGATAGTGACCATATGATGGTGTCTGTATGATAGTGACTATATGACAGTGACTATGATGGTGTCTGTATGATAGTGACCATCTGATAATGACTATGATGGTGTCTGTATGATAGTGACTATGATGGTGTCTGTATGATAGTGACTATATGATAGTGACTATGATGGTGACTGTATGATGGTGTCTGTATGATAGTGACTATGATGGTGTCTGTATGATGGTGTCTGTATGATAGTGACTATATACTGGTGACTGTATGATGGTGTCTGTATGATAGTGACTATATGATGGTGACTGTATGATGGTGTCTGTATGATAGTGAGTATATGATGGTGACTGTATGATGGTGTCTGTATGATAGTGACTATATGATGGTGACTGTATGATACTGACTATGTGATAGTGACTATGATGGTGTCTGTATGATAGTGACTATATGATAGTGACTATGATGGTGTCTGCATGATAGTGACTGTATGATGGTGACTATATGATGGTGACTGTATGATGGTGTCTCTATGATAGTGACTATATCATGGTGACTGTATGATGGTGAGTATATGATAGTGACTATGATGGTGTCTGTATGATAGTGACTATATGATAGTGTCTGTATGATAGTGACTATATGATAGTGACTGTATGATGGTGTCTGTATGATAGTGACTATGATGGTGTCTGTATGATAGTGACTATATGATGGTGACTATATGATGGTGACTGTATGATGGTGTTTGTATGATAGTGACTATATACTGGTGACTGTATGATGGTGTCTGTATGATAGTGACTATATGATGGTGACTGTATGATGGTGTCTGTATGATAGTGACTATATGATGGTGACTGTATGATGGTGTCTGTATGATAGTGACTATATGATAGTGACTGTATGATGGTGTCTGTGTGATAGTTACTATATGATGGTGACTGTATGATGCTGAATTGTCATCGTGTTTATGTTACAGAGCTAACTCAAATATGATACCATTTTGAGGATTTATTGTGATCAACAATCCTACCACTCACCGAGGCCTATGGCCGGGACTGATCCACTCATGTTGCGAAGTGCGAGAGACATACACAGCCATAGTGGCAGCTGGATGACCTGGACAATATGGCCTTTCAGGGGATGGCAGTTCTCACGAACATACACATCACTCATCAACCTCTTCATCTGAAAGGAAGGCGTCATCTAGAATCAGATTTACACTCTACATACAGATCTGTAAACTTTCACATGAAAGTAATCATCAACAATACGACAATACTGTCTATAATAGTGTACTAGTGTATGTAAGAAGGTAGAGTGGTGTATGTAAGAATGTAAAGTGGTGTATGTAAGAATGTAAAGCGGTGTATGTAAAAATGTAAAGTGGTGTATGTAAGAAGGTAGAGTGGTGTATGTAAGAATGTAAAGTGGTGTATGTAAGAAGGTAGAGTGGTGTATGTAAGAATGTAAAGTGGTGTATGTAAGAAAGTAGAGTGGTGTATGTAAGAATGTAAAGTGGTGTATGTAAGAATGTAAAGCGGTGTATGTAACAATGTAAAGTGGTGTATGTAAGAAGGTAGAGTGGTGTATGCAAGAATGTAAAGTGGTGTATGTAAGAATGTAAAGCGGTGTATGTAAGAATGTAAAGCGGTGTATGTATGAATGTAAAGTGGTGTATGTAAGAAGGTAGAGTGGTGTATGTAAGAATGTAAAGCGGTGTATGTAAGAATGTAAAGTGGTCTATGTAAGAAGGTAGAGTGGTGCATGGAAGAATGTAAAGTGGTGTATGTAAGAAGGTAGAGTGGTGCATGTAAGAATGTAAAGCGGTGTATGTAACAAAGTAAAGCGGTGTATGCAAGAATGTAAAGTGGTGTATGTAAGACGGTAGAGTGGTGCATGGAAGAATGTAAAGTGGTGTATGTAAGACGGTAGAGTAGTGTGTGTAAGAATGTAAAGTGGTGTATGTAAGAAGGTAGAGTGGTGCATGGAAGAATGTAAAGTGGTGTATGTAAAAAAGTAGAGTGATGTATGTAAGAATGTAAAGTGGTGTATGTAAGACGGATGAGTGGTGCATGTAAGAATGTAAAGCGGTGTATGTAAGAAAGTAGAGTGGTGTATGTAAGAATGTAAAGTGGTGTATGTAAGACGGTAGAGTGGTGCATGGAAGAATGTAAAGTGGTGTATGTAAGACGGTAGAGTGGTGTATGTAAGAATGTAAAGTGGTGTATGTAAGAAGGTAGAGTGGTGCATGTAAGAATGTAAAGCGGTGTATGTAAGAATGTAAAGCGGTGTATGTAAGAATGTAAAGCGGTGTATGTAAGACGGTAGAGTAGTGTGTGTAAGAATGTAAAGTGGTGTATGTAAGACGGTTGAGTGGTGCATGGAAGAATGTAAAGTGGTGTATGTAAAAAAGTAGAGTGGTGTGTGTAAGAATGTAAAGTGGTGTATGTAAGAAGGTAGAGTGGTGTATGTAAGAATGTAAAGTGGTGTATGTAAGACGGTAGAGTGGTGCATGGAAGAATGTAAAGTGGTGTATGTAAGACGGTAGAGTGGTGTATGTAAGAATGTAAAGTGGTGTATGTAAGAAGGTAGAGTGGTGCATGTAAGAATGTAAAGCGGTGTATGTAAGAATGTAAAGCGGTGTATGTAACAATGTAAAGCGGTGTATGTAAGAATGTAAAGTGGTGTATGTAAGAAGGTAGAGTGGTGCATGCAAGAATGTAAAGCGGTGTATGTAAGAATGTAAAGCGGTGTATGTAAGAATGTAAAGCGGTGTATGTAAGAATGTAAAGTGGTGTATGTAAGAATGTAAAGTGGTGTATGTAAGAAGGTAGAGTGGTGTATGTAAGAATGTAAAGTGGTGTATGTAAGAAAGTAGAGTGGTGTATGTACGAATGTAAAGCGGTGTATGCAAGAATGTAAAGCGGTGTATGTAAGAATGCAAAGTGGTGTATGTAAGACGGTAGAGTGGTGTATGTAAGAATGTAAAGTGGTGTATGTAGGAAGGTAGAGTGGTGCATGTAAGAATGTAAAGCGGTGTATGTAAGAATGTAAAGCGGTGTATGTAAGAATGTAAAGTGGTGTATGTAAGAATGTAGAGTGGTGTATGTAAGAAGGTAGAGTGGTGTATGTAAGAATGTAAAGTGGTGTATGTAAGAAAGTAGAGTGGTGTATGTAAGAAGGTAGAGTGGTGTATGTAAGAATGTAAAGTGGTGTATGTAAGAAGGTAGAGTGGTGTATGTAAGAAGGTAGAGTGGTGTATGTAAGAATGTAAAGTGGTGTATGTAAGAAAGTAGAGTGGTGTATGTACGAATGTAAAGCGGTGTATGTAAGAATGTAAAGCGGTGTATGTAAGAATGCAAAGTGGTGTATGTAAGACGGTAGAGTGGTGTATGTAAGAATGTAAAGTGGTGTATGGAAGAAGGTAGAGTGGTGCATGTAAGAATGTAAAGCGGTGTATGTAAGAATGTAAAGCGGTGTATGTAAGAATGTAAAGTGGTGTATGTAAGAATGTAAAGTGGTGTATGTAAGAAGGTAGAGTGGTGTATGTAAGAATGTAAAGTGGTGTATGTAAGAAAGTAGAGTGGTGTATGTAAGAAGGTAGAATGGTGTATGTAAGAATGTAAAGTGGTGTATTTAAGAAGGTAGAGTGGTGTATGTAAGAATGTAAAGTGATGTCTGTAGGAATGTAAAGTGGTGTACATAAGAAGGTAGAGTGGTGTATGTGAGAAGTTAAACTGGTGTATGCACATTCTTCCGATACTCCTGTCTGGCTTTCTTCTCATCCCACTTGTACATCGTCATGGCCATGCCCACTTCCTTTTTCAGCTGCTTCGATAACGCTAACATCTCTGGCTGTAACTTCTCCACTCGGGCTCGAACTCTGGCACAGTAGACAGCCAAGGGCAAGGTCACACAGGCTCGTAAGGCAAAGGTTGTTATTGCAATACTTGCCCACCAGGGGAGACCAGACCAAGTGTGAACACTTTCTAATACACCCTGGGCAAATCCTATAGGTGGCATTTCAGGTGAAAAGAATTTGTTGTAAGTGTCTACTGAGAAATAACGAACTTGTTGTTGATAAACATCAGGACTTGATATGTAACAAACATTTGACAATGATGCAAAAGCCATAGTTCGAGCATTTGCTGTTCGACATATGGAATATATACTGCAACACTTTGAAGACATTGTCCTCTCATGCTGAAGAGCTTGTGTGACACTTGAAGTGAGGTGGACCTGCAGACAGGGGAAAACCTGAAACATAATGGAATGTGTGTTATCTGACGTGAGTTTATAGTAGAGAAATAATCAGCAGACATTTGCAATCAGCAAATATTGATAAACAGCAGACATTTGTAATCAGCAAGTACTGATAATCAGCAGATACAGGGGTAAAATAATATGTTTAGGGACAGGATTTCAAATATGTAGAACATTAACTGAACTCTTATACACATCACATGTTCAAATCAAATTTGAACACATAACATGACATAATGTGTGATTTGAACAAATATTGAACTGAATACTTTTAACAAACCTGAGCATCATTGTCACCTGACTGAGCAACGTGGACATGAACAATCATTCATGAACAGGACTCTTTTTTATATGCACTGCTTTTTGGTAGATAGCCAGTAGACATTAGTTATATTACAGATACTGGGTGGAACTCCTATAGTTCACTCTCAATCTGTGGAATATGTGTATTAATTAGTATTTTGCCACTTTTTTGTATCTAACTATTTTGCTGATGGAATATTGAATGTAAATTATTTACATCAGTTTCTCTCTCACTGGCCTCATAGTGTCCATGATGTTGAGATGCAGAAGATAAAGCGTCCTTCACAAACAAACTAAAGTTTCACAACACATGCTATTGAAATTTTATGAGTAGTCAAATCTGCACGTTCACATGTAAAACACATGTTGTCAAACTTTCGTGTCATTTGTCTCTATCGTTGTGCTCACGTGACAGTTTCAGTGACTCAAGAATTTGGTCTTTTCTGAACAACACAAGTTTGACAACACTTCAAATGTCAAACTCGAGTTTGACAACACCGAAAGTTTAATGGAAAAGTTCGTGAGAATAGACACCGAACCTGTTTCTCGACAACATTTTGACAATTCTGAAATTGGTATTGGTGGTGAATTGGAATGTTCACATTCGAGTTTGATAACATGTGCTGTCGAACTTTAGTTTATCTGTGAAGGCCGCTTACCTGCAGCCTCGGGTGCAACCCCTGCTTTTACAAGAGTTATCAGCTGGTTGAATCAGTTTTCTAGATCAAAACGATGCATCGTTGTTAATAAAACTACTAAGTGACTTGTCGCCAGACATATGGGAGTCTAAACAAAACCTCGTTCCCAGTCTCACATTCCCCATGTGCATTCGTGACCAGGATCGCACGAGATCTATTTCCAAGTCAATATCTGTGCTCCCAAGGATCGACACATAATGGAATGAGGGCGATTTGTGCAATCTACCTTTTTGAAAGGAACAGGCCTCATCTCTCTGCATGAGAATCAGTTTCATCGACGTTTGTCTGTATATTTTAATTTTCCATCGACCTGACAGGCGCAATTCACGTTCACAAGGGCGCGGCCATATTGCGCTCTGGTGACTTCCGTAAGTGATCCTCGAGAAGTGGGGAAAGGAATATACACGTTTACGTGCTAGAAATGACTTATACTCTCAACTTAAAATCCATTTCCTGTGATAAACTGGGAAGCATAGAACGTATTTACATCAGTCATCGGTGTATGTTCTTATCTGAGGCTAACTGGGGAAAACTACGCCAAGCAGTCATTGGTGAAAACCACAGGGAACAATTCCCGTCGGCACCGTATGTCTGGGGATTTCCCCATTCTAAAATTAGCCCCGTTTGTTTTGCTACGAGGAGGTTGTTGAGCAGTATAACACGGGGAAACATGCACGAGTTGGAAACAAATTCGTCAGATACTGGTGGTTTTGATTCTTTTGATACCTTCAATGTGACAATCCTATTGTGTTTGGTGAATATGGAGCATGGTAATTACCCAAATTTACCCCGTTCCATAATTGTTGTAGGCGTGTGTGTTGGAATAAAGCCCGGAGGTGTGTGTGTGTGTGTGTGTGTGTGTGGGTGGGGGGGTTGGGGGGGGGGGGGGGGATACAACCTGTAGCTTTGTGTGTGGGATTACATGCTGTAGCTTTGTATGGGAATAGCAATACAACCTGTAGATGTTTTAACCTTGTATAGGCATAGAACCTGTACATAACTTTGGGGATACAACCTGTAGCTCTGTGTGACAACCTGTAGCTTTTTGTAGGGGAATACAACCTGTAGCTTTGTATGGGGAAATAGCTTCAAGTCGACAAGTAAAAGCACATCTCCTCTAACTTGTATTTCAACCTACAAAACATCAGCTCCCAGGTCAACTCTCAGTCTGTTGAGTATAGTGCCCCTGATCAATTCTCTTTCTACCACGAGTACACATACATAATCCCCTCGTGAAGTTTCCTTATAATGGGAGTATAAAGCCATTAATGCCCTGATCAGTTCACACTGTACGGAGTGGGCAGTGAAAACAGTAGCTAGTCTTGGTAAGCGAATCTTCAGTCAATCAAGTCAAGTCATTGTATTGTCTGTAGGCCACAGGCCCGTATGCAACATATATACAAACTGACATACATTTACGCCTATATACAATTAGAGGGTCTGATCTAACAAGACACAATTATAATGATGCAATATATGGAGGGATCATACAAACAAAAAATCATCTTGATGAATTGGCACGTATGTTTGATTCTCTCAGTTGGTATGCATGGTATAAATATGTACAAACTTCTCTTAGAAGTGTTTCATTATCAGTATTTAATAGGGATTTTAATTTATGATAACCAGGTTTTGACAATATACAGACGGTCGATGTTTTGCTCTAAGAACGTCACACAGATACAGATATATTTTGCCATCTACCTTCATTGTACTTTAATCTTAGCAATCAATTTCTCATTTCAAACGTTGAAGAAAATATTACACCCAAATATTTGTAAGTGTTAACTGTTGTTATTGGCTCATCATTCAAAACACATTTTTCGTTTCTCGCCTGGCAACCTCCCCTCCTGAAAACAACAATATTGGTCTTATCTAAATTAATGTTTAAACCCGCATGTTCAGAGTAATTATGCGAAATATTAAGTTGTTTCTGTAAACCGGGAATTGTATTAGTCACAAGAACAACGTCATCTGCAAACATAAGTAATAAAATTTCTAATAGGTCGGGGAATAACTGTATACCATATTTACCATATTTTGATAATTCATCTGATAAATCATTAATGAATAGAGAGAATAGTAGCGGGCTGAGGACACACCCTTGCTTTAAACCGACCGGACAGTCAAAGTAGTCAGTAAATCTATTATCATTTCTAACGCAAGCTTCTACAGAGCTATAAATACTGATAATAGCAGTTAACATTTTCCCGTGTTAGCCCGATTTAAATAAACAATGCCATAGCTTGGATCGGTCAGCCGAATCAAAGGCTTTTCTGAAATAAATAAAAGCAACATATAACTTTTTTCGTTTCTTCAGGGGACATTTTTCAATGATACCATGTAAAGTAACAATATGATCTGTTGTGTAATATCCTTTTTTAAAACCAACCTGTGTCTCAGGTATTTTATTCCATATATTTGCACATCTCGTGATAGGAACATTTAAAATGGAAGTATATAGCTTGCTTAAAATGCACACTAAGGAGATTCCTCTGTAATTATCTGGATTTGTCGGATCCCCCTTTTTATGCAGTGGGATGATTATTGCCTTTGTCCAAGTAACGGGAAAAGTGCCCATGTCAAATATATGGTTAAAAGTGTTTTTCAAAAATGGCATGATAGTATGTTCAGTCGACTTTAAAAAATAATCCCATCAATCCCATAATCATCTCATCAATTCCGGCTGACTTCCCATTTTCCAAATGGCTAAGACAAGAACTTATTTCATCTTCAGTAATTGGTGATTCAAGAATGCATTTATAAATCTCATTTAAAGTCTTATGGTCATCAAAGTTATAATCATTCTCCGTTGTGTCATCAACATGTTTGAATGTGCTAAACAAATCTTTAAAATAATAGTATAAAACAGTTTCAAGCGTCTTAATTCTCTCTAAAAGAAAATAGAACTATTATGGAGAGATTATTTTAACATTTGGCCTTTCTTTTTTTTTTTCTTTCTTTTGGATGTATATTTAGCTTTCCTGCTTTCATTTGTATATTTATTTCTTAATTCGTGTAAAACGTGTACTTAAAACTGATTTGTTATTTCTGAAGCGTCCAAGTGCACGACTGGTCTCTCGTTCAGCACATTGACAACTTCTGGTATAAAAACCACGCATGTTTGCTTTACTTGTGTTTTCTTGAATACTTCAGCTGCGTTCAAATCATTTCGGACAAATAAATCTAGTGCTTGGCTGCTATCAGCATTTACTATGTCAGTTAATACTTCCAATGTTGGCTGTTGGTTACGCATCCTCGATATCTCCAGGGTATACGTTCCGAACAGTCTACACTATACCCTGGATGCATCTACGGCCCGGTAAATTTATTACCTCCCTTGGTTGGCTTTTTATTCAATCAGGTGTCTACGCTGGGAAGTTGAGAGAACCAATCACAACACACTTTCGCTTTTTAAATTCTCTAACCGATTAAACTTGGCAAACAAACATGCAGAGGTTCTCTGAAAGAGGTAGATGGATTTCTTGCTTAAGTTTTTAAAAAGGTTTACGACCTATGAATTTGTCTGTATGATTTCCCAAAACCTTCGCAGTTGCAACTGCTACCTTTGTTGACACTGGCAAGTTCGGTTATAACGACAGTCTCGCTGATTGGCTACTGTGAGAATGCGGAACCAGCAAAGGGAGGTAATAAAATTATCGGGTCGACCCGTAGATGCGTCCAGGGTATAGTGGAGACTTTTCGGAACGTATACCCTGGAGATATCGAGGATGTTGGTTACTTAGCAAATCTAAAAATATTTCCTTGTGATTCTCATTCCATACGTAACATACAAATGGTTCCCATTACTCGAGTTCTCTACACCTGGAAATTCAGGAGAGTCAAAGCTTAACAGTAAACTAACAGGCATGTGCTTCGGTACAAATCGAGAGTGCACTGATAAGTATTTACAATATGAATGTGTATTTACAGATGGAATAAAGTAATCAATAACACCACAACCCGCTTCTGATATATTAGTATAGCAAGTATCTTTGATTACTTCAAAGTCCTAAACACCTTGAACGACAACTGAATTTTACATCGTGATCTGACGTCACGTCGTTCCCTCCTGGACACACCGGTTTCTCTGAACAAAGTATTTAGGTTGAAAACAACCATCACTCTTGTATGCAGCACATCTGTTTTATAACTGAGTTGTATGGTTTCCCAGTCATACATTTGCACATGCCTTCATTACACCTGGAGTAATGGCAGCCGCAGTTCCTATCGACACTGCAAGGTGACTTCAGCTGATAGAGAACTGTGTCTAGATATAAAAAAGTCACATGTACCTTATACACATATAGGTCACACACATGTATCTCACATGCAACGTATATACACGTAACGCACATCCAATTTATACACATGAAACACATAGCCATGTAACTTAAACATATGTAATTTATCTTACACAATATATGTCACTTATACAAATGTAATTTACGCTCATGTAACTCGCACAACTGTGACTCAGATACATGTACATAAGTAACTTACACATATGTAACTTTACACATGTAACTCACACATACATGCATGTAACTTTACACATGTAATTTATAAATATGCAACTCACACATGCGTAACTCACACATATGTAACCTATACATGTAACTTGTAAATTCTGTGGTGGCATATAGAAATACTAAGTACGAATAAGAGTTATGGATGAACAACTTCATTATTTGCACCGAGGAACGACAGTCGCTGTGGATTCTAGCAATCGCCAGACTCCCTTCTTTGTCATACTCCAACAGAAATAATAGCAACCTGTAGACCACTGCATATCGCAAACCAACCCACAGAGATCAGTAACTCCACTACACCTCCAACCTTCCACTCTAACTCAAGACAGGAATCCTAACCGGCCTATCAGGGCGAGCTTCACAACGTCTGTCCGACCGAGACCGCGCTGAATCACGTGAGTCTACACCAATCACCACGGCCCTGCACAGCCACATATATACAGAAGACATGTCCCCATCAACAACCTGTACCCTTGGGATCAGTAACTGTGGAGCCGTACATGGAACCGTCCGCCTATTTATATTTAGACTCACTGCAAACAGGCCAACAGAGAAAGCATTCAAAAGATTTCAGCCTTCAGTCAGTCATGCTCATGACATACCCCCAGCTTATATGAAGTACCTAGTGCATGTTAGGCTGGTTAATTACCAGACGTTTTTATTCCATTGTACCGCAAAGCAATCTTTTTCAATGTAAAACCACCGCTTTATAATGAACCAATGTTAGAACCTACACCCAGTCGTCGCTCACGATTGTCTCTGTAGCCGCGCAAGCAAACCTATACGGTTTGTATGAGCCAGCATCAACTGAGGAGGGTGCCTGATAGTACCTATAAATGTCGTTGTCACGGGATACCATTTCCACTTTCTGTTTCAATAATAACGGTAGAATAGTCAAAAGGTCATTTTAAAGAGACTTCTTTATGTAGCAATCAGTTCTAAGACATTGTCTCGTGGAACAGAACACCGGACTCGGACTTGATGTTTACCTTGAACAGTCATGACCACATGCGACACATCTTCAGTCGCCAGTTGAACAGCCATTGCTTCTACCCGAGACATCATGATAGGCACGTTGGTCAGACTCGTGTGTTAGTCGAATTATGTCAGGACGTTCACAGAACCTTTAAGACTATACGAGTTTAAAGTCGACAATGCCATAAGCATTCACTAACCAAGAATCATGCACACATTACATACCCAGTGTAACTGGCATATAATATCACATCAATGATATTCAGTATTGAGAACGTTATTACGTACATTCCACGTTTCACATTACACTGTCTCTGGGACTTGCATACTGGACGATTTGGTTTACTGTTTTTCCCTAATCACGACTAATCAGTTAAGAAGTCATGAAATAAGAAGCGTTAAGAAAGTAGGTAAGAACGTGAGCTCTGTCAAACTGTCTGTGTTCTGAGTGACTGTTTAATCCAACCAGAGTCATGCGACTTCCAAGGCCGGTATATGACTGGCTCACTTTGCTTTAGGAAAATATGGATGACCTAACGTGTGTTAGTCACTTATCTGTTTAGGCCAGTAATGATGACTGTGCTTCATCGATGGCTTCAGGCCAGTTTGACTGGCATTGTTTTTCGTCGATGGCTTCAGCTTAATTAAATGACTTTGTACTTGTAGACGGCTTTAGCTAGGACTGTTTTGATTTGCTTTGTACTTCGTCGATGGTTTAAAGTCCATTTAAATGACTTGTTACTTTATCGCTTGCTTCAGGTTAGTTTGATTGGCCTCTTACTTATCGATGGCTTCATGTCAAACTGACTGACTTTATACTTATCGATGGTTTCATGTCTATTTTTTAGCTTTTTTCCTATCAATGGCTTCAGGTTAACTTGACTGGCTTTGCATTTATCGATGGATTTAGGTCAGTTTGATTGGGTTTTTTACTTATCGGTGATTCTGTACACATTATGTCTAAATGAGGGCATCGTTCAAGTGATTGAACGGCATAGAGAGTATTATATCTACCAATACCATCAACCGTGGGTGTGATGGAAACAAGCTCGTCTTGTGCCCCATTGAACTGCCCATTCACTGAAACGTATGAGATATGTCTTTGAGTTTCAAGGACAATAGCTACTATTCTGGGTCCCGTTTCACAAAACTCTCGTAGGCCTGAGATCTCGTAACTTTTCTCGTAGCATTTATACCTGGTATACTGTAACATAGGAGGTGCAAATGCTACGAGAAAAGTTACGAGGCCTTAGGCTTACGAGAGTTTTGTGAAACGGGGCCCAGGAACTGCTGTTGCTTATTATGGTATCGCTGATTACATTTGCACCAATTGACCAATGCCCACCTATCACAGAGTGCGATGTTTTCTTATTGCTTTCCCCAACTGCTTAAGACTATCAATATGTATTCAGTTTGCTTACAACTAAAATTAACATTTCTTTTCCCCAAAATGAGAAATTGAGTTATTAAATGAAGATATTTATTTGAAACCTTGTGCGGACTGTTTATTACATGAAGTAATTGTCTGTGCTGCCGCTTGACCTTTGATGGAGACACATCCCATGCTATGAACAACACACTCAAACCGGCTCCTGGTCACATTTATTCAAACTAGTCGTAACATTTCCTGGATAGAGCTTTGACATAAAATACGATTAAAATATCATAAAATACCCCATGTCTAAACGACAAAAGTAAATTTGGAGAAACGTCCAAATCTAATAGAGTTTCGGGGGATGATGACATTCGAAACTTATTGGAAACTGTCCCCCAGAGTCCAAACACCATGACTTCACTGCTTCAGTTCCCTCGTGGTTCTGCAAAGGTCGCACAATATACTTGAAATAATGGGAGACTTCGCAAACTTTTCCGCCCTATCACATGTTTGAAGACACAAAATCATGAAGTCTTACTGCTCTTCAAATGATAGCGAGAAAAGGATAATGGGGATTCAAGGATCAACTTCTTGTGCAAAAAAAAAATAATTTGGGGAAGAGGTTGAAGCACATCATCGCAAACTCTCCTCGTCCTGGATTGACTACAAAAGTACGTACGACCCTGTCCCTCACGAATGGATTCTGAAGTCCCTACATTGTATTCCCCCTCCTGACCAACTATTTGATTCCCCTGTGTCTTTAATGAGTTGCTGGTCGATACTTTACCTTTTTAGCTTGTCTTTAAATCCTTTGAGCTTTTGAGCTTTTTCCTCGATGGGGAGGAGGGACACTATCAGTGCGTCCATCAGCACAGATCCCCGACACATCTTACTCATCTCCTCTACATGGATGACATCGAGTTCTTTGACAAAAGAAAACTTTGAAAGAACAGGTTCTCCTTTCCAAGTATTCTAATGACATTGGCATGACTCTTGTACTCAACAAATGTAACACTCTTCATTTGAAAAGTGGCAAGGTAACTATTGGTGGATTGGTCAAGTTACAAGGAAGAGGAGTTCCTGAGCATCTTGTGAAAGATCAGGCATACACCTATCTTTGAATGCATGTTCGAGACAAGCTCCAGAATGCCAAGATTCAAGAAGAAGCTCTGTCTGAGAATAAAACTTAAAGAAAACCTGTAGCTCAAAGCTCAGTGCTCGGAAGAAGGTCAAAGCTGCCATTACATTTGCCGTGCCTGTCATTTCCTGTTCCTTTGTAGTAGTCGATGTACAAAACAAGATATACAGTTTTGACCGCTTTACCAGAAGGATCTGATATCAGAGCCCACAACCCTTGTTCCTCTCTTCATAACTGACACATTTCAATTATTGCGGAAAGGTCGAGGTTAAATTAATGTGGAGGTTCTTTGTGATGGTATTTTATTGTGTATCTATTCTCCAGATGATCCTCTAGTGATGCATGCCAAACCTCATTATGAAAGCAAGGAATTCCACTGCCAGTCTTGTTGCTGGGCAGAATTGATTTTGTTGATGGCGATGCACTGCTGGAGAGCAATGGGTGTAAACCAGGTGAAGTCCTCCACCATGTCTGCCCAGAGTCGGTCGTTTGTGGATAAACGTTCTGAGAAACCACTGCATCGTGCACAGGGAGTGGAACAGAACAGTAAAAAAAAAAATCACTCCTTCACCTGGATATAGTCGGCTGGTCTTAAATGTGAAAGTGAGGGTTTTCTTTTTGGTGTCCAGGACCTATCACTTTAAACTCGCAATCGCCTAAATGATTCTTAAAGAAAACATAAATATGACATATCGATGGCAATGCATTCAGAGAGACACCAAACAACTTGTCAGCGAATGCCCTCCTTTGGCATAAACAGCCTACCTTAAACGATATGATGGCATGACTTGTTGCTTTTACTATCGTCTCCGCCATGCCTTTGGTTTTTGACTGAGAGGTCCACTCATAAAGTAACCCTGAACACATCTAGGACGGTATGGAAAATGCTGCATGGAAACACCTCTCTGGAATACAGCTTCGGAAAAATCCCAGCCAACAAATCCGATCTTGTGACTGTCAACTGGACGATCCACCTGCCAGTGTGACAGTAGACTGGACGATCTACCAGTCAGTATGACTGTCAACTGGAAGCGTACCGAAGCTCTCCTTCATTCTTTGATGTAACATGGGAGAGGATGAGTCAAAGTAGCTAACAGAAAGGCATGTCTTTAATCACAGTGCGTTCTCAGGATGTTTTCTGATGCCAATTTTCAATGACCTTAGAGTCTGTTGTATATGCTGACATTATCATGAAGGATTGATCCATGGATAGTCAAATACTTCCATATAAATTTATCTCATACTCGAATGGTGAAGACATAACAATACTGACTTGCAGTAAACAAAATTCCCTGATCTGCGTTAGTGGATGCGGTCACGTTTCAATAAAATCGCCCTTAATATCAACTTACTTCTTTTGCAAGATGCTTGAATTTCTGAGTGTCTCTGGTGGACACGGATTCGAAGTGTCAGTGCAAAAGGCAGTACAGGTCTCGTTGAAGATATATGTTGGGGTAGTCATCTCATTAGGAAAGTTGGACTCGTTGACAAATAAATATGCTTAGTTATCCTCTTGGGGACACAGAATGGTTGAGGTCAACATTCAGGTCTGATGTGGTCAGGAGGTCGCTCTTGTCTGACAGACTGTGATGACTATCGGTCTTGTTGGGGTCATGACAATCGGTCTTGTTGGGGACCTCGCTCTTGTCACACAGGTTGGGGCTGTCATAAAGGTCGGCCTTGTTGGGGATATCACCTTTGTCAGGCAGATTGGGACTGTCATAAAGGCAGGTGTTGTTGGGAAATCTCCTTTGTCAGGCAGGATGGGATTGTTATGATGGTCGCCCTTGTTGGGAAACTACCTTTGTCAGGCAGGTTGGGACTGTCATAAAGGCAGGCCTTGTTGGGAAATCACCTTTGTCAGGCAGGTTTGGATTCTTATGAAGGTGGGCCTTGTTGGGAAATCACCTTTGTCAGGCAGGCTATTCTCGAAACGTTCGTAGCCCTTTGAACTTCTTAAGCCCGTTCTTTACACATTGGCTACGATCAAAGTTAGAATTCTTAGGGCTAGGAACGTTTCGAGAATAAGGGCCCAGGTTAGGAGTGTCATAGAGGCAGGCCTTGTTGGGAAATCACACTTGTCACACAGGTTGGGGTTGTCACACATGTTGGCCTTGTTAGGAAATCACACTTGTCAGGCTGGTTGGGACTGTCATACAGATCAGCCTTGTTGGGAAATCATCTTTGTCAGGCAGGTGAGGATTGTCATAAAGGTTGGCCTTGTTGGGGAAATCACCTTTGTCAGGCAGGTTGGAACTGTCATGAAGATCAGCCTTGTTGAGGAAATCACCTTTGTGAGGCAGGTTAGGACTGTCATGAATGTGGGCCATGTTGGGGAGACCTCCTTTGTCAGGCAGGTGCCACAGATAGAACAAGTCATTTTAAACCGCACTTGACTTGCTCCTGCACCAGTAACCTCAACCAGACAACTGGGAACAGGCCCCATCAATCTTGCAACAACAAAAACTGCTGAGAATTAGGGATTTTATTTCTGTAAGTTATAGTAGTTTCTTTACGAGGAAGAGCACCACACATTCTCATTCTATTCATCCAGAATAGACTTACATCCCTTACATGAAGAAAAGATGCACAATGCGGTTACAGTGTTTCTTGGTGTTTCTGGAGTTATCACTGAAGATAAATGGCATCTCTGTCAAGGAATAAGACAACCCACTAACATCTGAAACATGGAATCCCACATCACATTAACAATCATGTACCATGTTGTACTTCACAAATTTTCCAAAAAATATATCTAAAACTGTGAAACCATTAAGACTGTTTATTGTGAAGTCTCTGACAAAACCATTGCTGACCGTAACAGGCTGTGTGTACAACAGACTACATATATATACAACAGCAGCAGCTGCAGCTTCTGCCTTGCTAGGACAGCTGTACAACATCACCCACGATCACAATAAAAAGAACTAGTGCATGAAAACCACGAAGAAAATACACCTCACACCACCAGATGTTTTTAACCCTAATAGACATTATTACTAATACAAAAATATTAGAAACCAAGCTATCCTCTGCCTGAATACACTTTGTTACTCAAACAATATGCATGAAGACGTCCTAGTGCTTGTGCAGGTAAATGACCAAAAGGCACAGATTAAAAAGTGACAGTATTGTACTCAGTTAAATATTTTCCAAATTGCAATGAACTACTGCTCAGATGTTTTTTTGATGAATATTAGCATTTTTGTGAAAGCCCATGTTATGTAGTTACTAGGTTAGTAACCACGGTAACAACTGCACTGTCACCATGGTAACTATTATGTGTAACAAGCAACAAGTGTATACAAATATCACTAAAAACATTTTGTTAAAATACAAAATGCCAAAGATTCCCCTTTATTGATAAGCACATAATCGCATTAGCAGATGACTGCTTCATAAAATACCCATGGGCAATACCCAAATAAACAAAATACCCTCACTTCACAGTTAAACATAGATCTTTCAAAGATAATTTCATAATATTTGGGCAATTAAAACTCTTATAAATGAAGAAAAACAATGTTCATATAAACATATTCCCATGTAAATCTCAAACTAAGCTGAGAGCAAGTGTTGCTTGGTAACCGAGAGTTTAGTTTGCAGTGTAGGGGGGTGGCATGTTGGGGTCCATCGGCATCTTGATGGCATCCTCGTACTTGGGAGGGAGAAGCATCTGCTGCAATAAACACATCAAAATCAGATCATTAAACCATGTAACAGGTTTAAGTTGGAGACATTTGAACATAAAAAATAGCTGACTGTAAGAAAACAGTTGACACCTGAAAATAGGAGACACTTGAATGTAGGAGACACTTGCTTCAGTCAGAACATCAAGATTGTTACAGAAATACTGGAACACAAACACCAATGTTTTGATGTTTTTATGCATATTCATAATCATATGGAGTATGATTTTGTGTTTGCCACTCAAAAACCTTGCCACTTGGACATGACAGAGCATAATGAAACATCCACATAACAATTAAGCAATAATTACTGTCCATTCAGAAATGCAAGATAGCACAGATTGTTGATGCATCAATGCCAAATGATTTCACCTCCAATGAACAACTTGTCCGATTTGACCCGACCTTGACACGGCGAGTAAGACACTGACATGAGCAGCAAGAGATAGGAGTCTGAGGAAATGACACCACAATCCTAAGGCTAACAGTGAAATGATTGTGCTTTGTCTCCTACCTCTGTGTCAGGATCCACATTGTATTCACGGACCATGGTCCTTGAGGCATGTCTCATCTGCAGATATTTGTAGCAAGCCCAGACGACCCCAATAAGATAAGCCTGAAATACAGTTTATTGTTAGTTCTTCTGCCCAACTTTCCTTGATGCTAAAATGTGAGTGAAATGACCATTCCCAAACAAGCTGATGTAAGTCAAAGAATGTGAGAAACATGCTAACAGGTTTGTCTTGTTACAACAGAAACCAGGACAAGCAACAAAGTAAGTGAGGATCTTAATATTCTTTACCAAGCCTGGAGTTCCCTGGGGTACATGCAGACTGTTAACACCCACTTTTCTTTTCTATATTAACAACTGTGCTAATAGAACCCCAATGCAAATCTACATCTTACTGTGATTTCTGGGCTCTGGGTAGCACAACCAGCAGCTCTATCTGAAAGATGTCTTCCTCAGCAAAATGCAAGTTTAATGAACCATGCCTGTTTCTGAATTAGATGGTGGCAGACTCTACAGATTGGCAGAATATATACAACAGATCATCATATCTGTCACACTGACCTTGATGCAGAGAATTATGATGAAGAGTGTGATGAAAACTAACATCAGCCAGTCTGAGTTCATCTCCAAAACACGGTCCATCCCAGGGAAGTTAGCCTGTTGTCAACGAACAAAAACAACTTGATTATGACACTGTCAGCACAGTTTACCTGTTGTTGATGTCAGAAAAGGATCTCAGTTTGTTACACAACAGAAGCAATTGCTAATGAACAATAACTTCCATCATATTTCTACAGTGTCAATGTGAAAAGAGAATGTCATGTAACTAATTTCACAAGTTTGGGGGATTACTGTTGTCCTCGAGCAGTACTGACCAGCCCTTGTTCTCGGATCCAGAACTTGATGTTAGGGGCATATGTGAAGTAGCCCACCACAGTCAGGCAGTTGAGACAGAAGTCGAACACTTGCAGGCAGAAGAAAGGCATCAGGTAGCCAGGCCGCGTCTGTTATAACAACATACATTGTAGATCTATGACAGTGCCTGTACCACAGCATTAAAAACACTTCTACATGACTAACACTTTGTAAGACACTAGGTGCAGGTTCCCTATCAGAAAGTCTCTAATGTATTAGCTTCAAATATCCCCAGAATGCAAATTATGCAACATGCTTCAAATTTCAAGAAATATTAGGCTCATTTAAGCATTTCCTAATCACTTATCAATGGCTCCACAACAAAATAATAGGTGTTGAAATATTCAGAAAAAGCTGGGTCATATGCCCTGGTGAGTTTGAAGGTTACTCACTCATGAAATGATGTACAAACTGTCAATGAGAACGTATTAGCCAGTTTGACATGGCCAGTGACATCACTTATGTTTAAAACAATAATGTTCCTGCATGCAACTGGTTAAGGTCACAAAAAGTTCACAGAACATCAATATTACTTGTGTACAAGATAACATTTAGATTTTTAATTATTAGAACCTAATAAAATATACAAACATGATATCAAAGTGCTTAACTTTGTTACTGTGGTTGCTAGATGCATAGCCTATAGTGAATCAAAGTTGTATTCTTCTGAACTAATCATGTTAATGCTTTAGCTTCACAATGTGCACAATCTCAGATATACCAGGGGCGTATAGAGTTACATAAGGTGCACAATCTCAGATATACCAGGGGCTTATACAGTTACTCAAGGTGCACAATCTCAGATATACCAGGGGCGTATACAGTTACTCAAGGTGCACAATCTCAGATATACCAGGGGCTTATACAGTTACTCAAGGTGCACAATCTCAGATATACCAGGGGCTTATACAGTTACTCAAGGTGCACAATCTCAGATATACCAAGAGCTTATACAGTTACTCAAGGTGCACAATCTCAGATATACAAGGGGCGTATACAGTTACTCAAGGTGCACAATCTCAGATATACCAGGGGCGTATACAGTTACATAAGGTGCACAATCTCAGATATACCAGGGGCTTTTACAGTTACATCAGGTGCACAATCTCAGATATACCAGGGGCGTATAGAGTTACATAAGGTGCACAATCTCAGATATACCAGGGGCTTATACAGTTACTCAAGGTGCACAATCTCAGATATACCAGGGGCGTATACAGTTACTCAAGGTGCACAATCTCAGATATACCAGGGGCTTATACAGTTACTCAAGGTGCACAATCTCAGATATACCAAGAGCTTATACAGTTACTCAAGGTGCACAATCTCAGATATACAAGGGGCGTATACAGTTACTCAAGGTGCACAATCTCAGATATACCAGGGGCCTATACAGTTACATAAGGTGCACAATCTCAGATATACCAGGGGCTTTTACAGTTACATAAGGTGCACAATCTCGGATATACCAGGGGCATATACAGTTACATAAGGTGTACAATCTCAGATATACAAGGGGCTTATACAGTTACATAAGGTGCACAATCTCAGATATACCAAGGGCTTATACAGTTACTCAAGGTGCACAATCTCAGATATACCAGGGGCCTATACAGTTACATAAGGTGCACAATCTCAGATATACCAGGGGCTTATACAGTTACTGAAGGTGCACAATCTCAGATATACCACAGGCTTGTAGTTTTCTGTGAGAAAGAGGGAATGCACTGTTCATTGTCACTTGTTTTCCCCAAGAGTTTCAATGGTCATTTAATATATTTTCATGAGAAAAGAGGGCAACCAACCCCCTCCCACAACCTCTGCATCCATTAATGCATACATAGCAGAAAATATACATGATAGTCTTAAACATGTGTTGCTCAGTGGAATTGTTAAACAAATTTTGTAAGTACTAAATATGAAAAAAAGAAATGTGCTCAACTAAATGGTAACCAAACAATGATATTGCCACTCTGACCACCAAACTAAAAAAGGACAGCTTTTTGGACTGTCCACCAAACTAAGTTGACTAGATAAGTTATCTGAATTTACACAACTGTTTCGAACTATGAACAATGCCCGAATATGGCAACTATTTGTCTTAATTCACAACAGTGCAGACCCACACTCTACTTTTCGACCCTGCATCTTGCCGTCCAAAGCACATATACACGACTCTGCACATGCAAAAAACTCAAAATGCACGAGATGTGACGGTTGCTTTTTGATGTGATGTTCATATTTCTTGAAAAGGTGTGTTATGGCTATTGTTTTTCACATATCAAAATTATGAACTAAAGTAACCGACATTCTCTTCAGAACAACATGTCTTTTCATATGTTCCACATGTTGCAGGAATGTATACATAGAAATCTATAATTAGCTGTCCACATACAGGAACACACTCGCCCTGGTCTCACATTCAGCTTACCCTTATGACTCCATAGATGAGAGCCACAGTGATCATGAGGTAGGCCACAGTCAAGGCATAGCCCACACACAGGTCCTCTGAAAGACACAAATGTCTAGCATCTGGCAGATGTCTACAGTCAATAATGACCCTTCACATTCATCAGAACCAATACAATTAACGTTGAGGCCCAGTGCTCATGCTCATCAGAACATTAGCATCATACTACAATACTGCACATAATACTGATCATTGGTTTTCACTAAAATAACAAAGCATAATATCCATCAAGCGTTTAGAGTCAAATGAGTTAATGTAGCCACCTACTTCAGTCAACTGTTCTGAATTAAATTTTGCAAAATATTTCACACTGTTCAAAAGAACTATTTACACATGCACTGATGTATTGTGAAACAAATTCATAATGTTGATAAGATTATACATGTAGTCTGAGTTCAGTAAATAGAGAAACTTAGTGACAAGTTCATATACACCATATTCACATTTCCTTGCACTATGGGTAATGATTTACATGTATGTGATGTTTGGTGAACCTAGCATGTAAACTTTAAGAGATACGGTCCGGATAAAGTTTCCAGATGGACTGGAGGAAGGATGGACAGAATGATCGCTATATACCCCATTACTTTGTAACGTGGGTATAATTATTGTCTTCAATGATCTACAGAAATTGCAAATTTGAACTTTGAATTTCCCATGTCATTTTATCAACATTTACATGTCCAGAAAAAGTCCTGACCCCATATGAGCTACAATAAATTTCATCAAACTATCATGGAAAGAGAACCTTTGGTGAGTGATTTCTTCACGAATGACGGATACGCCTGGAAGCCTTGATTTCTGCCAGTTTCAGCAACAATGATACCATCAGTGTCCTGGGTGAGGCCCTGCTTGGGTTGCAGAATGTCTGGATGGAAGGACACCAGGATCAACATTCCTATTAGGAACAGCTGCATCAGCTGAAACAGAGTGAACTTGAAATGAAACCCCAAAATGCCTCACACAACTGCACATCCATCTGCATAGAAATGGTTATATAGTCTTCATTCAACTCCTAAGATGATGGATTACTAATACAAGTGACACCATTACTTATAAGGCCCCTTTTTTCACATTTCATTTGAGGTAACTGCTCACCGTCCTCAGTGGAAACAATATATAGAACATGCATGCTTTGTTTATGGTCTTTAACACCTCCCCCGAACACAAAAACCATTCATGAACCTGCATTAGAATAGAGTTTAGAGTAACCACTGCTTGTTGCAAGAGGCCAGAAGTGAGATCATGAGGTCAGGCATGCAATATTGACATGTCATTATGTCCCAACAGCACAGATAAAAATTCATGATGTCAGTCACTTAATGACTTGAATCAATGAATGTCTAGTCCAGACTCAATTATATACAGACATTAAAGCAAGTGGAAGAATGGAACTATCATCTGATCACAAAATCTAACTTCCAAGTTCCATGGGACACAAGTTCCAGCAGAGAAGATTTAGCTTAAATCCTGACTTCACCTGACACTGCGATCGTTGTGCACAGTACATATGGCACTTTTAGTTGATCAGTACCTACTGCATGACACGAACTATCCAGTTCAAAATCCTACTTCCACATCCTAGTGGTGAACAGCGGTCGACAGACTTAATCTGCCGAACGGAAGGGGTGTATTCAGTAATAGTGTTTATTAACGCAAATCCTATGGTTGATTGATTCGCGCAAATGGTAACTAAATGTCCGAGCAATTGTAATCTGTTTTCCGCGCAAATGATATATGGAAACGCGCAAATACAACACGGACGTAACACTTCAACAGTTTCATTGGTTATATTTGTCAGTATATACACAAAACGAAACTAACCAAGTTCCACAAGCCAAGGAGAATGGTACCAGTCTTGACATGGCAGCAGATACAACAGCGATACGATTGAGGATCGCTTTGGTCAAACTTTAGTCGCATCATTGAGAGGTAGGGTTGTGAAAACAAGATGTTTTCACACACAGCTGACAATGTATTCCACTTCTACAGTTAATGGTGGCACTTCCTGTTTCTAAATATATATCTCTACGCGACATAGAAATAGTCCCAATATGAATTGTGTTTTCATACGAAATATAGAGCAGTATATGTTTATTTTACACAACGTGTAAATGATGATAATATAATCATTGTAGCTATGACAAAAAAGTAAATCACTGGTTCCTGCGGAATGTGTTCTAAATATAGATCTTGTGCGCAACGCGGACACACACTACATAAATTGATGCGTAAAGTAATTATTGAGCACAACAGCTAATGAACCACTAGTCGTTTATTGGTGTGTGTTTTACGAGACACGTCATGCAACATGCATGATGGATTAGTCGTGGTGGCTGAGCGGGTTATCCCGGTGACTTTGTGTGCTGGCGATTACTTGCTCACTCTGAGCAGGGAGACTATATATATATAATCCCTGCTCTGAGAAAACAGGTTCGAATCCCGGATGTGACTGTATAAAGTGGGACACCTTATACTGTAGTACAGACTGAGAAAATTTAACAACAAATATATCATGTTGGAAAGATTGAAAAGCTAGGGATGTACATATCATGAGGTTGGGTTTAAGGAAACACGTGTATAATTATTGGAGTCTGCTAGACCAACTAATCCATATGCATGAAACATATATTACATAGTATTACTTAGTAATATATCTACGACGTATTGTTAAACCACAGATACTACATCAGTATTACATCATTGGGAACCGAATGTAAGTAGTTTGTGTTACTGTAAGTCGTCGCATGTTAGGCTGCACAACAATAAGTAAAGGTTTCTCGGGCACACTGTGACGAGGGTTGTAGGACTTTTTTTTAAAAAAAAATGATAGAAAAAAGTGAAGAGGGAGGAACACATTTTTTATTACACGATGCCATTTAGAAAGTGGTCAAATGCAACATATGTCATATTTGGGATTTCGCTTTCTTAGTAAAGTACAAATTCTAGTACTTATTTGGTTGAGTGCCATCCGGGATTCGAACCCACACCCTCAGAATCAGGCACCAAATCGCCAGCACACAAAGTCAGCCGCCTAGCCCGCTCAGCCACCTTGTATTGTAGTGGCCAAATTGATGATCGGGGCGCGACAAAGTCAAAATGTTTTTTTAAAAAATTGGCAATAAAAAGTATTACTCGCACAAATAAATGACATTTCTCTTTTTTGAACATTTAGCCAAAGAAACAATATTTGCGGAAGGTTTGGCATGGGTTAAATACAGGTTTTAGATAAGCATGAAATATCATAGAGTTCTTTTGAGGAAGCTAAGTGTGCGACTATTGTCCGAAAATATTTGAACCGGGCAGTTAACAAATCGTTTGTTGCATAATTTCCATGAAACTGGATATCAGCATGATTAAGGGACTCAACCTGCACCCGTAGCACCGTCCGTCATTTGAAAAATATAACAGTACAAAATTGTATTACATGCGAATAATTAATATCACTGGCAGAAGTGAGTGAGCATGGCTTTACTGCGCTTGTAGCAGTGTCACGACGGGGGACACCAGGGAGTGAGTGAGTGAGTGAGTTTAGTTTTACGTCGCACTTAGCAATATTCCAGCTATATGGCGACGGTCTGTAAATAATCGAGTCTGGACCAGTCCAGTGATCAACAACATGAGCATCGATCTGCGCAATGGGGAACCTATGACATGTGTCAACCAAGTCAGCTGGTCTGACCACCCGATCCCGTTAGTCGCCTCTTACGACAAGCATAGTCGCCTTTTATGGCAAGCATGGGTTGCTGAGGCCTATTCTACCCCGGGACCTTCACGGGTGGGGACACCAGGCTTTACACATGGTACCCATGTGAGGAATAGAACTCAGGCCTTGGTGACGTGCGAACTGGACCACCGCACCGCCACCCAGACAGAGGTGACTGGCAGTAAGGTAACAAGGAGTACTGAAGACAGAATCTGAAGGAAACCTGACCCACAACCATTCACACCAGCGGACCATACAGATGACATGTATGCATGTGTGTGTGCGTGCGCTCATGTGTGTGTGAGAGAGCGAGTGCGTGCGTATGTGTGACGTGTATTCATCAAAATGGGTATTAGGAACGTTTTGAAGTATGCTTATATCGCCTCATGAAAGGGAAGTAACAACGTCGTCAAGTATAGGTTTACCATTAATTGGCATTTAAGACATCTTTAGTTGGATTTGACAGTAAACAAATGCATAAGACGACATCGCGATCTGTTTGCATCCGCTATCTATCTTACATTGGTCAATACATCTTCCATGATTATTTTCAGTTCTTATCTTGGCTTATCATTTCAAGACTGTAAATTCCCTCTGTGGCACATGTCACTTGTCTCCGTCCCACATCTCTGATTTCACAGGCCCCAGAGGAAAATGGAGCAGAGGCCATGTGCCACAGAGGCACATGATAACCGGTGTCACGATATCGTGTTGTAACAATATGTTTTCAGCTGGCTAATGATTGCTCTCTCTCTCTCTGAGTAACTGTGTATGAACGGTATCACGCGAGCGAGTCTCCTCTGTTGGAGGTCTGAATCTGCCCCAGGGAGAGTTTGGAATCCACGTGGCAACACAGCTGTTGTATCATCAGTGGGATACAAAGTTACCATCTGTCAAAGTTAGTAATTTTACTATACAAAGGACACACCACTTTAATGGCACGGATGTCGGTGTAGGAATTCCAGTAATTCTACCACGGGGTTTCAGTTCCTACTAATTGCCGATATTTTTAGTTATGTTTTTTGTCTTCATTACATGCGGAGTGACCAGAGACAACAAGACTATCCAACCCACTCAGCCATCTGAATGACATTGTGTATACTCATTGCTTTCGCCACCGTGGGTGCAAGGCCGATCTACAATAGTACCGTATATGATCATCTACCAGTCGTCCAACCTCCATTTTGGAAGCCGCGGTGGCTGAGTAGGTTAGACCGCCGTTTTTCCTGGCCATTGGGTGCTTCTCAGAGCACATGTTTGAAACCCGGATGGGACTAAACCCATAGAAAGTACTAGAATATGTACAGGCAAAGAAAACGTAACCCTGAATATAACTTGTGTTACAAAGATTGAAAAGCTCACACACAGATTGTTAGGTTGGGTTGAAGAAAGCAGACATCTACCCGGTTTAATGCCACGGCAGTTTGGCCAGGGGAACTTGGTAAAACAAATTCTCATGGAGGAAAAATTAGCCGTTATTACCCGTGGGATATTCTCTAAATAAACCGTTATTAGGCATGGGGTATTTTCTAAACAAACCGTTATTACCCGTGGGATATTCTCTAAATAAACCGTCGTTCATCCTCGATATCTCCAGGGTATACATTCCGATACGTCTCCGCTATACCCTGGATGCATCTACGGGTAATTTTATTACCTCCCTTTACTGGCTCGCATCCTCACAATCAGCCAATCAGCTAAGCCGCTGTTACAACTGAACTTGCCAGTGTCAATAAAGAGAACGGTTGCAACTGCGAAGGTGTATTCGCAGTGCGACTCAGATTTAGGAGAAATCATACAGACACATTGATATAGGTCCGAAAATTAAAAATATATATATATGCAAGAACTCCTTTTGTCTCTTTCAGAAACCTCTGCATGGTTTGTTTTGCCAAGTTTAATTGGTTAGAGAATTTAAAAAGCGAAAGTGTGTTGTTATTGGCTCGCTCAACTTCCCAGCGTATACACCTGATTGGATAAAACGTCAGCCAAGGGAGGTAATAAATATATTTTTCGAACCGAAGCGAGGAAAGTACGTTGCCAAACGTATACAATATTCTGTATTCTAACTTTAACAATTTCTTACCAGAAGGAGAATAAAATGCATATTTTTAATGTTAATGTTTTAATGTTAATGAAAATGGCGTCATGGTAAGCACCAACCCAACGAAGCCGAAAGTTGTTTGGCGCCACTGTTCAAAAGGATATTACCAGTGACATTTGGACATTTACTAAAGGTATTTTCTATAGTTCATTAACAAAAACACATTTACACACAAATTTCATAATTTATTTGCTGGAATATTAGAATGACCTAGGTATCTGCTGAAGTTTGCATGATTTGTGTGTCTTGGCGGCCGCCATTATTCAGCCCAAGGAACAAAGCTGTATTTAAATGTTATTTTTCCCTTCTATATAGATTAGTACATACTAAGATTCTTGTGATGAACAGACACATATCATGTTGCTGCAGTAGGTAGGAGGTTACAAAATTCTTCCACAATGTACAAACGTGAACTTCTGAACAAAATGGGTCTTCTTTTTATTGACTAAAACTACTGGATAAGCGTCTTCGTATTTTGTTTATGCGTGAAATAAAATAGTACTTTCGTTCAAAATTATGTTCCATGAGTTCAGTATATAATTAAACATCGTATCCTTCAAATGAATTAAGACGTTTTTGTGCAACATCGTATTCTTTATTGTAGGATGTGACCGTGAAAGTGATTGATGGGGCTCTAAAGACAAAATCCTCAGATGGTCCCCAAATCTTGGCTTTCCTGTGAGATGATGCTCTGGTCGGCCTCTACATCGCTGCCGACACCGTGTCATGCGAGGTGAATGTGGAGGGTGGCATCATGGCTGGCAACACGGCCAGTTCAAGAGATTTGTCCTCAAAGTACAAACGCTTCGTCAGAGAATAATAGCTCAGATATAATAGCTCTGTTTTAAGCCCATTCATCTTTGATTTGCGAGTGTAACTAGCAGATGAGGTAAGATGTGCACAAATGAGTTAAAGTTAAAAGTTACATTCTCCTACACCCCATGCACCCATCTGCGATCTAACAAAATGATTACGATAGTAACACGTTTGCTGTGCCCTTAAATGCACAATGGTCTTAAGTGCACAGAAAGCATTAATATTCATCAGTGGGCGGAGCTTATGTGATTGCGTCACATTCACAGCACAGTATCTTCCACTGAACTAACGGAGGGAGTGAACGCTCAGCCCACTGATGAATATTAATTTACGAGAAAGCTGATCAACACAGCTTTGTACAAATCACGAAACAAAATTTTCAAATGCATTCATATTTAGGTGAAATGCATCTTTTTCAGAAGAACCGAATTGTCCTATTTTCGACAAAGCCGAAATAAACCAATAACACCGATTTGGATGTCCAAAAGAAAGGTTGTAAGAAATTTTTCGATGGAGACAAAGACAAAATCTTGTAAAGTCAGCAGTTTCATAAATGTTTTAAAGTCACCAGTTTTAAAAATGTTTTAAAGTCACCAGTTTCATAAATGTTTTAAGGTCACCAGTTTCATAAATGTTTTAAAGTCACCACTTTCATCCATCAGTACAAGAAACAACTGTTGTTAAGTGTGTAACGTTGTAAAAGAATCATTCCTATGATTCCAGTCTTTTATAACATTTTCTGTTGATTTGCATTGGTGAAAACAGATAAAAAGTGTCCTTGATATTGTAAAATGTGTTTAGGAACATCTAAAAATATTTTTAACCTTTTTGTCTGCAAAATAACATTTTTCCATTTTCCGTTTACACATGTCAATATCAGTCGCCAAAACATAGCAATATTCTACCTGTATTTGCGTCCATATCACGCGTAGAATTATTCTGCAGGGTATAAAGAGAGACTAGCAGACATGATATGATACACATGTTCGAGGAATATGGTACGGTTAACAGCTGGAGAGAGAGAAAGGGCCATTGGGATGAGGTCGACATACAATTTTGCTGCCAACGCCCTCGGTTGTCACCGTATCACTGTCATAAGACTTATTCAGCGCCACAGAGAGACTGTGGTCGCCATTTACTGACCAAAAGTAGACCTCCACGCATCACAGTGCTAGCTATGCCAGGTGTCTCCGTCATCAAGGAACGAGGGTAAAGTGATGGTGAGTTTAGTTTTACGTCGCACTCAGCAATATTCCAGCCATATGGTGGTAGTCTGTAAATAATCGAGTCTGGACAAGACAATCCAGTGATCAACAACATGAGCATCGATCTGCGCAATTGGGAACCGATGACATGTGTCAACCAAGTCAGCGAGTCTGACCACCCGATCCCGTTAGTCGCCTCTTACGACAAGCATAGTCGTCTTTTATGGCAAGCATGGGTTGCTAAAGGTCTATTCTACGGATATTCACGGGTTCCATAAGCCTTGTTGCAAGGCTGTAGTGTATGCTGAGCCCATGGATGTAAAGTAATTCTGTCCGTCAAAGAGGCAAGTCTAGATATGGTCTGTTATTTATCATTCAAAAGTAAGCATCATTTAAACTATTGACTTTTATCGTAAAGGCTCATACAGTCGATTTGGAGGAGAAAATACACGCTCTACTGCATAGCCTTCGCTAGGCGATTTCGCTGTACGGAGCTCACACTTCTCAACACATCCGCTTATCATGGAGTTCGACTAACACGTGCTTGTGTTTATGTTTGATCGTAAAAAGGAAAGATGCAAGTCTCCAACCCAAATAATGTTAAGATCTACAACCTAAGTGCTGGAAAATCTCTCCCTGACGTAAGTCTTCATACTGTATTAGTTTAAAATTTCAAAGAATGTTTCGGGAGCACTTTTCAGTGTGGTACCATGTTAAGGATATACAGATTGTGTTGTAGCTTGTTGGGACTGTTCCTATCCTTGGTTAAGACAGACGACGGTAAGAGTTCCTCACGTTCCCCTATCCCAAATAAGATTTATAAAGTAATATTTGCTACAATAATTAACAAAACGTACGTAATTATTGACACAACTTGCAATTACTAGAGAAAGTTAGTTACGACCAAAAGTCCAAAATTGAAGTTAGGATTAGGGTCAGGTTTAGAGATTGGGTATATAGTTGAGGGAATAGAAGGACATGGATTAGGTTTAGGGTCAGGTTTAGAGTTAGGTATATAGATGGGGGAATAGAAGGACATGCATTTTACTTGGCCAGCTCATATGGTGTCAGTTGGCTCAGGTGTCACTCTCACACAAAATGGTCTATGCTAAATGAGCACCAGTTATCTGTGCTGGAGTTTCTGCTAAACATGGTAGAGTATTGGCTCTGTATACCTCATTAGCCCAGTGTAGCATCAAACTGCCCAAAAGTTAAGAGTTATATCCGTAGCACCCCATGCATCCTATTTATCATGATTATTTCTGTGATAAGGGTTTAGGTGTAGGGTTTAGTTGTCAAATTTGGTATATTATGTTAGGGTTAGATGTAGAGCAGGCTTTTTATGAAACAATATCTATTCTTTGGCACAGGATGATTTTAAAAAAGACAGGGGTTAGGGGATGGAAAAGAGCTCAAGTGTGCTAGTTCCAATTGTAGTGAGAAAATGTAAGAGTTGTAAAGGGCAATAGTGCCCACAGGTGCTATGAGCAAAATCTAATTGTCACACTGTAAATGATAAGATAACCAGATATAACTCAGAAAAGTTATGTAAAACGTCTCCACTGATCTCATGCATCTTCAGACATAAGTGTACCCGTGAAGGTCCCAGGGTAGAATAGGCCTTCAGCAACTCATGCATGTTGTAAGAGGCGACTATGCTTGTCGTAAGAGGCGACTAACGGGATCAGGTGGTCAGGCTTGCTGACTTGGTTGTCACATGTCATCGGTTCCAAATTGCGCAGATTGATGCTCATGTTGTTGATCACTGGATTGTCTTGTCCAGACTCAATTATTTACAGACCACCGCCATATGGCTGGAATATTGCTGAGTGCGGCGTAAAACTGAACTCACTCACTCACTTCAGACATAAGCGGAGTTAACTGTGGTATGGTTAGGGCACCAGTATGGTTAATTGTGTCAGAGCAGGTCCTCCACAATCTTCAGCCCTTGAATCCTTGAGCCAAGCAGTGGTGAACACATTCCATGGTTATTCCAACTGATACATTTCAAATTCACTCTCTCATTAAAAGTTGTCAAATTTGGTTTATTTATACCTTTCAGTGGTTGTCAGACAGGAAGAAAAGAAAGCTACGGAAAAGTGATGTTGGTGAGTTTTGTGTGAAGTTAACAACATGACCTATTGTTTACTGATTTTAACGACCTTGTTTTCTGCATGTGTGTCTGCATACAAACACTTGCACAAACAGATGGGTACAGACACCCACTTAATTTATTGGGAAAATGGTTGCCATCATGTTTGCTTATGTTATGGCGGATTGAATTTAATTGTATCTACAGATATTCAAAGACGGATAGAGCTTATTCAAGACTTTGAGATGCCAGCAGTGAGTCGATGTGTCCAGATGTCTAGAGATGGACAGTACATACTAACCACAGGTAAAACATATTTTCATCACGATCACAATTACAACATGGTTGTAACATAGGTCACAATTACAACATGGCTGTAACATAGGTCACAATTACAACATGGTTGTAACATAGGTCACAATTACAACATGGTTGTAACATAGGTCACAATTACAACATGGTTGTAACATAGGTCACAATTACAACATGGTTGTAACATAGGTCACAATTACAAGGGCTGCTATATACATGTACAATGGTTGGAATATAGTTTAGATCACTTTTGAGGGTTGCAGGACGGTTTGCATGACTACAATTTGTTTAGGTGTGAGATTAAAGTATAAGATATCTTTTGTCTTTGTGAAGGTACTTATAAGCCTCGACTACGATGCTATGACGTCCACCAGTTGTCACTCAAGTTTGAGCGAGGGCTAGATGCAGAAGTCCTCAAGTTCTTGGTTCTGTCAGAGGACTACACGAAGGTGAGTGTCTGCTATGGAGATAAATCTATGCAGCAATATCATTGGGACTTTTGACCTTGGACAGTGATTATTCAAATTAACATGTCATTGACCTCCATTAACGTGGTGTTGACCTCAGTTAACATGGCGTTGATTGGAGTTACTGTGGCATAAATTGGAAGTGAAGAGTTGTTGACTGGAAGTTATGTGTTGATTGGACGTAATGTGGTGTTGATTGGAGCTCAAGGCATTGATTGGAGCTCAAGGCATTGATTGGAAGTGATTGGGAAGTGATTGGAGCTCAAGGCATTGATTGGAAGTGATTGGAATTACCATGATGTTCATTGGTTCAGTTGTCCTTGACAGGTGCTGTTCCTGGAGGATGAAAGATATGTCGAGTTCCACACACAGTATGGTCGTCACTACCGAACCCGGATTCCCAAGTATGGCCGTGACCTGGCTTATCACTACCCCAGTTGTGATGTCTACTTTGTGGGTGTGAGGTGAGACATCACTGAAAGATCTATGTACACACGACATATAATTGCCCTCATTTACCATGCCCATCAGTCTAAGTAAACTAACTCTCAGTATTATTCGTTATTTTCCTCTACTGAGTCTAACAAACCCTGGTAGGAGGTCGCATTTTTATTGAAATTTTACTTTATGTCTGCTTCTTCATTTTTGTGTTACTTATCAGCATTAATCCAGAAAATTCGTGACTGGCAACTTTCCAGCCAGTTTGGTAACTTACCAGAGTTGCCAGACCAGTTGTCTGGCTGAAATTTTTGGGAGTTTACAACACTGTACTTGTTTAAGATGTTCTTGTCACGTTATCATGTTTCCTTACAACAGCCCTGAAATCTACCGTCTGAACCTGGAACATGGCCGCTTTCTGTCGCCTCTGGTCACCAGCGCTACGTGAGTCAAATACTTTCCAAACACTCACTTCAAACAAACGGAACTTGAAAAATCCCTTTTTGAATTGAATTAGTTCAAAATACAGTTTCCACCCCAGTAAAGTGTATTCTAAACAAATACCTAATTATGAGGGCTAGTGTACTTGTAATACCTCCTTTTTGAGGGATTGTTAACTTGTAATACGTATTGAATTAGGGATAGTTAACTTGTAATACATACTGAATGAGGGATAGTTATCGTGTAATAATTTTAAATGAGGGACAGTGAACTAACTTTCTCAGCCGAAAGTGATGTCACACTATTGTTCTCAAGGGACACTTTTCCTTGTAATTTCCCTCAAATCTACAGTCTTGTATCCTTGGGCAATTATCTCAATAATGCCCCTCTGTCCTGGGCAGTTATCTTAATAACGTCCCTGTGCCCTGGGATATTATTTCCCTCTTGCCAAGGGACGTATGAAAATTGAGGGTAGAATGGTCTTCAGCAACCCATGCCTTCCATAAAAAGTGAATGTTCTTGTCATAAGAGGTGACTAACAGTATGGGCTGGTCAGGCTTGCTGACTTGGTTGACATGTCATCGGTTCCCAATTGCACAGACCCTTGCTTATGCTGTTGATCACTGGATTGTCTGGTCCAGACTCCATGATTTACAGATCGCCACCATATAGCTGGAATATTGCCGAGTGCAAAACTAAACTCACTCACTCACTCTGCGAAATGCCAACACCCAGTTTTGAACCCGCATCCCTTTGCTTACTAGCTTGGTGGTTGGGTTAGGGTTGTATCCTCTAGACTGTGAATGATCGATGTGAAGAATGAAATTGTCTGTCAGCTTGAACCTTGAGTTCCTCGCCAGACAGGTATTGCTAGCAGTGCACATGCATTGCGCATGCGAGGTGAGGTGTCGACTGCCAGCCTCATCCCATTTGCTTTCATCAGTAAATACCAAATGTTGAAATTGTGTCTAAAGTTTATCTTTATTGGTTTATGAGTTGGATATAACATGACCCAGCGGCATTAGAGAAAAGTCAGCCCTTTTCCCAAGGTGAGTGCCTGCGATCCTGACGGACAGTTAGCCACTTGAAGCCACTAATTCATGTCCATGGATCATGAAAGAGTTTTACTAATATACGCAGATTAACTGTCTTAGGCCAGTTATTTCTGTTTCAGAAATAAAATTATACTTGATTTGATAATCTTCATCATGCCTACAGCCTTCTCAGCATGACCTCAGCTTGCTACATATGCATGACTCAGGAGGTCAAATGGCGCAAATGGCAGGTCGACTTAATTTGAAAAAATAGGGGAGCATGTTATTCATGTTGCCAAGCATGTTATTCATGTTGCCAAGCATGTTATTCATGTTGCCAAGCATGTTATTCATGTTGCCAAGCATGTTATTCATGTTGCCAAGCATGCATACATCAGAATCATTAAACCATCTGTAGCTGCTTTTCTGAAGAAAGTTAGGACATTTCTGTCAATTTCTCAACATTGAGATGTCAAATGGCCACCTTGTCTCAACTGTTTGAACATGTTAACAATCAACTGTCAGAGGAGCACCCCTTCACAATTATAGACCCAGCCGATTGTGACATTGTCAAGGTATGCATTAGTGTTCACTTGATCCGGTCAAGGTGAACAAGCTGTAATATATCAGACGCATATCAAATAAGTATGCCCTGGTGTGATTACACGATGCCATTTAGAAAGTGGTCAAATGCAACATATGTCATATTTGGGATTTCACTTTCTTAGTAAAGTACAAATTCTAGTACTTTTCGGTTGAGTCCCATGCGGGATTCGAACCCGCACCCTCAGAGTCAGGCACCTAATCGCCAGCACACAAAGTCAGCCGCCTAGCCCGCTCAGCCACCGCGACTTCCACAAAAATGAAAGTCGGACAACTGGTAGTCTAGACTGCTTACTTTGTGTACCCCTCTGATGAGTGTAAATCGGCACGGCTCCCACGGCCGAAAGCTATGATTACACGATGCCATTTAGAATATGGTGGTGTAAACTGTTTAATTACCATCGCCACGGTAGTTATTTAAGTAAATTCTGCTCAGGCTAAATAAGCATGTTACAGACCATTCTGCGGAAAGGAGATTATCTGATCAGCCTTAACCTTCAGGATGCTTATCTCCATGTTCAGGTCCACCTGCATCATGACAAATACCTTGAACAGGAACCCGCTGTCCTCTTTCATGACCTTCAGTTCACCTACAAGCTGCTTCAGCAGTCATGGTGGCTTATAAATGTAATGAGCTGAACATTTGAGGTGGAGTTTATTTGATGCCCTTTGAACCGACTCATCATCTGTTCGTTGTTGTGTCCATAAGGGGCTGGGGTGCCCATCATCCCAATTGTGAAGTGGCTGGGCAGTGGTCATTTGCGAACCAGGCTCTTCACATCAGGGAACTAAAATTCAAAGCTTTCATACTGGCCATCAACAATTGGATGAAGGAGCTTTGATCCACTAGTCTAATGACTCAACTGGATAAATCTCCTGTGGTGGGTATTCCAGTTCTTCCATCTCACAGACCTACTTGGCATCACAGCATGAGCCAAACATATTCCCACAGTCAAGAATGTCTTTGCTGACTCCATGTCACAATCTGAGCATCTGTCACTGATGGATGTGGAAGTTGCTTCCTCGGGTGTTGCATTCGGTCATTTACCAAATCATGTGACCATAGGAGGATCTTTTTGCAACCAGGTTGAATCAGCAACTTTTATGGGAAGGCCTCAATGATTACACACTTCCTCTGCCGGTCCTGCTTCCATGAGTAATCAAGAAACTCTCCACCACCTGGGCTGACCTGCACAAAGTGATCTTAGCTTTACAATGATTGTAATTCCCATTCTCAAACATAGGCATAAGATAGTCATAGCGCTAAGATTGTTTTGTGCAAGTGGGCCTAGAAAGATATCTCCGGCTCTGGTCACAAGTTATTGGCCAGTGAGACGTTGGTTTGTGGATCTACTAGCCAAGCTCAGTACCTTTACTCAAGTGGGATGACCTTTTGCTGCATCCTCACTTGGATTTTTGCCACACAAGACATGGACCTCTAAGCCACACAAGACATGACCTCTAAGCCACACAATACATGAGCCTCTAAGCCACACAAGACATGGACCTCTAAGCCACACAAGACATGAGCTTGGCTTCGACGATGGCCCAACAGAGCAACTGTGTCTTGACTTTGATTATGGAAGGGTGATCTGGCATAGTCTTGCCTTCACACTACTTGACAGACCTCTCCGTGAGTGACGTCTCAGGACTTCAGCAGTTCAGAACCTTGGTGCTTGTACAGCAGTTATCATCAGCCTGTCAATGCATATTAGTGGACTTGTACTGCATGCAGTTCATTGATTCCTTGTGATGATTGAATAAAGGCCAGAAATTTATATCTGTCTTTTGTTATCTTTTACTCATGGGTATAATTGACCTCACCTAGTTACTCACAGGGGCTTTGGCTAAGTTGCTGGACATGACCTTGACTGAGCTGTTGTAACAATTGAAGGATATTTGATGTCCAGCTAAACTGAATATTGAAATAGGGAGCTTTCTTAGTGTCTGTGGGGATGATATTAAAGCAGAGGTGGGCTAGATTAAGATAAGGCTTTAATTTACTTGGACCTTCTCTAAATCGTGACAAAGGTTGCGGTCAAGCACCACTTCACTCGGGAACCCCCATCTCCCTAGGAGTCCTTGTACTTACTAGATGATTGGGATCTGGAGAGCCCATCACAAACATGGTATCTGTGAGTTTCTTGACAGGCCTTCCTTGTGTAACTCTCAACTAAAATTGACATTAGTCTACACAGAGTGGCTGCTCACTGTCCTGACCAGGGTAGTCTGTGACCCAGAGTCTGTCTGTGTGACAAGTACGAGATGTGAGATAGGAAAGTATAATAATAGTTATATTGTTTTTCAGAGAAATAAACTGCTGTGAATTCAACCCAATGCACCAACTGTTTTCCTGTGGAACCAAAGAGGTAAGGCACATTACCTACATCAAAGTGGGAGTTGAAACACATCAGTATGCATGTGATGGGTGGGGCCCCTCATCTACAGGCACATCATCGACACGCAAGTTGGAGATGGGACACATTATCTTGATCCAAGTGGGTGGAGGGGCACATTATCTAGATCCAAGTGGGTGGAGGGGCACATTATCTAGATCCAAGTGGGTGGAGGGGTACATTATCTAGATCCAAGTGGGTGGAGGGGCACATTATCTAGATCCAAGTGGGTGGAGGGGTACATTATCTAGATCCAAGTGGGTGGAGGGGCACATTATCTAGATCCAAGTGGGTGGAGGGGCACATTATCTAGATCCAAGTGGGTGGAGGGGCACATTATCTAGATCCAAGTGGATGGAGGGGTACATTATCTAGATCCAAGTGGGAGGAGGGGCACATTATCTAGATCCAAGTGGGTGGAGGGGTACATTATCTAGATCCAAGTGGGTGGAGGGGTACATTATCTAGATCCAAGTGGGTGGAGGGGCACATTATCTAGATCCAAGTGGGTGGAGGGGTACATTATCTAGATCCAAGTGGGTGGAGGGGCACATTATCTAGATCCAAGTGGGTGGAGGGGCACATTATCTAGATCCAAGTGGGTGGAGGGGCACATTATCTAGATCCAAGTGAGTGGAGGGGCACATTATCTAGATCCAAGTGGGTGGAGAGACACATTATCTAGATCCAAGTGGGTGGAGGGGCACATTATCTAGATCCAAGTGGGGGGAGGGGCACATTATCTAGATCCAAGTGGGTGGAGGGGCACATTATCTAGATCCAAGTGGGTGGAGGGGCACATTATCTAGATCCAAGTGGGTGGAGGGGCACATTATCTAGATCCAAGTGGGTGGAGGGGCACATTATCTAGATCCAAGTGGGTGGAGGGGCACATTATCTAGATCCAAGTGGGTGGAGGGGTACATTATCTAGATCCAAGTGGGTGGAGGGGCACATTATCTAGACCCAAGTGGGGGAGGGGCACATTATCTAGATCCAAGTGGGTGGAGGGGTACATTATCTAGATCCAAGTGGGTGGAGGGACACATTATCTAGATCCAAGTGGGTGGAGGGGCACATTATCTAGACCCAAGTGGGGGAGGGGCACATTATCTAGATCCAAGTGGGTGGAGGGGTACATTATCTAGATCCAAGTGGGTGGAGGGGCACATTATCTAGATCCAAGTGGGTGGAGGGGCACATTATCTAGATCCAAGTGGGTGGAGGGGCACATTATCTAGATCCAAGTGGGTGGAGGGGCACATTATCTAGATCCAAGTGGGTGGAGGGGTACATTATCAAGATCCAAGTGGGTGGAGGGGCACATTATCTAGATCCAAGTGGGTGTTATTTCTGGGACATGCTGTGTTGTCTTTAGAGAGTGGTTAAGTTGGTTAAAGATTCAGGTTTGATTACTAAGTCATCCTAGAGTAGAATATAACTTATGGAAACCAACCTATTTTTTACTTACCATACCATAGGTCTATAGCATATTACCTCAAGCTTCGCTTAGTAGGAGATCTGACAGAGTTAAATTGCTATTCAATCTTGAATGGCTACCATCGAGTTCGATGACTGTAATGATATGGTCGTGTGTCTCCTATTTTCGATATTGCCTCCGTTATTGGTTTTGTTCGTCGGCGGATTTGTTTCTGTTGATATTTCTTCCACCGTTTTTAAGCTTGTGTGTTTAATTTATTGTCACGTTTCTATATCTAGTGTAATTTTGCTGTAATTATCAGAGGGAAGCCATTTCACTTGTCATTTGCAAAGCAGCTGCTGTACATGCGAGTGGAGTGTTTTTCGTTTATCCTTATTGTCATGTTTATATTTTTGTTTTGTTACAATAGTTGTGTATGACACGACACTTGGACGTGGTGTGTAAAGGCCTGAAGTCTGACAAAGATCCTCACCCCTGGTGTCCGGATTGTGCTACGGTGTTGTGCACCCTTGAGCAGCGTTGTGCGGCGTGTACGAGTTTGACAAGTGCAGAGTTTACAGTTTTCCTGGCTGCGGTTAGGAAGAGGAAAACTCAGAAGTTATGCAAGATGTCCCGTTCGCCTCCGTCCTCATCAGCATCCAGATTGTCGGCACCTTGTACACCGGAGTTACAGACAGTGGTGGCGAAGCCTGGGGCTGCGTCTGATGCTTTGTCGAGAGTGGAACCGACGCTGATGCTGACACTGCTGATTGTCTTGTCACGGCCAGACGCCTTAGCGCACACGAGGTACAACAGATTTTACGATAATTGCTAGTACCTATCCCTTCGATGACATTGGACGCATCTCAGGACGGCGCCTACTTCTAGTGCTCCACCATTGGTCCCAGACTTTGCGCATCCGTTTACCAGTGCTGGCGCCTGTGGGCGCATGTCAATCAGCAGGAGCGCTGGGCTTGATGAGATTGGCGGAAGGGTTGGGCGCATTGGCGTATGGAGTGCCTAGAGGCGCCACTACTGTGACCAGCTCTGGAGATCAAGATGCACAGAAGCAGCTGGTTGAGGAGCATTTTGGCAGAGTGAGAGCAGAGCGCATGGGTGTGAGTAGATCCAGGTCAATAAGTCCCCAGAGCAGCTCGTCAAGCGTGTGTCGGCGTTTCCGATCTTCCTCCAGATCTCCGGATTGTCGGGACAGATCTCTCCATCATAGGAGAGGGAGCAGGTGGTCACGATCCCGGTCGGCATCACCTCCAAGAGCCAGGCAGTCAGAGCATAGTTAACAGGCGCTGGAGGGCAAGTCAAGCGTATTTTCAGATGTGAATGAGGAGCAGTATTTTTCCCTGATTATGGGAAAGATGTGGAACATGAAGAGGGCTTGTACCTGCCGCTTTTTGCTATGTATGATTGGATCGCTGACAGAGTCTCAGATTGCCCTTCCCCGTTGTCAGGTGTGGACAGCAGAAGGACTATCAGAAGTGATCCGGAGTTGATGATTCCGCCACATCCCATGGTGGCCGATGCAGTATCCTGCTTGAACGAGGATTTTGCCAAGTTGTCGTGAAAATGCACAATTAGGGCACCCACGTCGAAGAAACAAGACTGTAAAGTTCATAGTCTTGATTTTGCAGACTCTGGGACGGCATTAGGTGAGGCCATTAAGAGACTATCCTCCAACTCCACATATAAAGTACATGATTCCAGAATACAAGCGATTGAGCTGCGGCATATCCTGAAGCCGGTCTCAGCGCTTGCGTCAGCAACATCAGCGGTGGCTGTTGATCTGACTGAAGTTAACAAGTCCTGATTGGAGCATTTGATGTAGTTATTCCCTTGTCAGGGCAAGGTGCTTCACGACCTATTGGGGCGTGTCCGTACATCGTTAGCTATGACATCGGTGATGCATAGGATTGGCTTTTTCGTGGCACGACACATGTTCGTGGCAGGAGGAGTTCAAACGGCGTCTCATAACAACTTCCTTTTCCTCAGAAACCCTCTTCAGAAATGCTATCTCGGAGGTTTATAAGGACCATGCGGAGCTAACTAACAGCGAGGTGTCGTTAGCATTCGAGGTCCTATCTTCTGTCTTTCAAGACAGAGCTGGAACACGTGGCAGGGGGAAGAAACGATACATCACGAGGAGGGAATCTGTCAGATCCGCCTTTGCCAGAGGTCGCGGCCAGGGCAGCGTGGCAGCCGATCATCGCAAGCCTACAGACTCAACCAGGGATGTCCCCGCCACCCCCTGCACTATAGTCATTCAACGATGGAAAGATGTTGTTTACACACTAGACTAGCAGTCTACAGCGTCATTTGATTCTTCAGACGGCATAGAGATGTTCAAAAGCAGACTCAATGTTGGCTGTCAGGAGGCTTGAAGGAATGAATGGCAGTTTCTGTTCGGACAGCCAACCAGCTATAAATAGACGTCAACATGTTCATAATGATGCTCTGCAGACCAAGACTGACGCATCTTCATGGCATACAAGCTTATTATGAGAGAAGTCAACTCAGTCTACAGTTGGACTTCACTATCAGGCTACTAACTCAGCTCGAATGACTTGAGAATCTAACTCCTCGGGATTTGATTCATCACTATGTTGAGATGTCCCTGTCCCAAGATCAGGGGGTCAAATTTCACGCCGATGATTAGAACAAGTTCTACTCTCTCCGTTTTCACCGTGTCAGTGATAATGTCTACTTGATCTGCTCACATCACCTCAGGATATGACCAGACGAAGATGCCTACTACTACGTCTATGACAGCGGTTTCTGGGTCATGGTTTCATGTCCTGACCGGTCTATGACATTGGGCATCTTGAGACCATACCTCCTATGGTAGACACTCCAGTCAATGTTTGCGCAGGAACTTACATATTAGAGCCGGCATTCAACAACCATCTTTAGGTAGACACGTCTCTCCAAAGATGGAGTGTACATCTAAACAACGAGGTTACATCAGGATTCTGGAAGAAGGAAGTTTGAGCTCTTCTCATCAACCAGTTGGAGATGAAAGTGGTTATCCATCATTGGTTGCCAACAATGAGAGACAAGCTACTGATCCAGACGGACAACTCAACAGTAGCCTTCTACGTAAACAAGGGTCAACGAGACCTCGATCTCTACTACACCTGACATTTCTAACCTTCGACGTGGTCGACAGTCTGAATCTCCAAATAAAAGTGTCTCACATACCAGGAGCCTACAACATCATGGCAGACGCCTTATCTTGGCCTCTTTGTCCATCACCAACAGAGTATATGCTACATCGAGAGACGTTTCAACTAATCAGCTTCCAGAGCGGGACCAGCTGCTACATCTCCACACATTCGGACACTGCACCCAGATCCGGCGCGGTTTCATCTATGCGCCTGGACCATCTGCAAAAGACTTTGAGGGCCAAGGGGTACTTTTCTCAAGTGGCAAAGATCATTGCCCGGGCACATAGAGCTTCCACTCATTCACTCTATGATGACAAGTGGGCTACATTTGAGAAGTTTTGTGCCCAGAAGTCACAGGACCCATTGTTAGCTTCACCCCAGTTCCGAGCAGAGTTTTAATGGTACTCGAGGAAACTCAAGGGCAGTACCATTGGGACTTACCTGTCAGCATTTAACTCAGTGTTAGCTGTCAGAGGAGATAGGAAGGTCTCAAAGATCCCGGAACTGGGTGCTATGTTGAAGGCATTCAAGCTGGAGGACCATAAGGTTCAGTTCCGGCCGCCTGCATGGGACCTGAAAGCAGTGCTACAGCACTTGAGAGGTCACACCTACGAGCCGCTGGACAGGGCATCGTTTGACAACTTAACGAGGAAGACAGTGTTTCTGTTGGCGCTATTTACAGTGACGAGAGTTTGAATAGACCAGACATGGTGCTGTACACTTGGGCCTTCTGGCGGCTTAAGACAGACAGAATCTTTCGCATCCGTTGTCTAGCAACCCGCATGAGATTTGAGCACTAGCATCAACAATGGCTCTGCACAGAAACTGTACAGTTCCCGACATCATGGCTGGATGCTTCTGGCAGTCCTCTACAGTGTTTGCCAACCATTACTTGCGGGACTTGACGGTGGAAGATGTGGAGGAGCTGCAGTCTTTCGGACCGTTGGTGGTTGCGCAGCAACCCACGTGTCTTTCCGCCCTAGAAGGTACGATCTTACTTGCCTTGGTCTATGGGGGTCTTGTACTTACAGGAGATAATGTATCGTACCCCTCCGGTGGTTAGTACGTGACTTACTACTCTGATTCTGGTTCCAGTCGACCTTCCCAAGAGACCGGTGAACAGTGTTTGTGAATCAGTAGTGTTCCGGCTGCCCAGAGGCATATGTGGGATGATAGACATTTGATGGTCCTCTGGAGTCCTGCTCCACCGTCCTGTCTGTTGCATCTATATGCTATAGACCTATGGTAAGGTAAGTAAAAGATTTGTCAAAATCTTAAATGTTTTAGATATTTAAATACTTACCTTACCATAGGGCGGTTAGTCCCTCCCAACGCTGGATGCTCCTCCCCGCTATGGACTCTTTGGGGAGTGAAGTTCTCATGGAGTCATGCACAGTGGGGAGATCCAGATGCTTCCCTATCATACAGTTGTCGAATTCGAGGTAGCCATTCAAGATTGAGTAGCAATTCAACTCAGATCTCCTACTAAGCGAAGTTTGAGGTAATGTGCTATAGACCTATGGTAAGGTAAGTATTTAAATATCTAAAATATTTAGATTTTAACATGTTTTACTGTCTGTTGCCTTGGCAACGTTTAAGGTATCTGTTAACTATATTTGTTAAATTTGTTCTTGTTGAGATTTGTATTTCCATGCTATTGAAACTGCACAATATCTGCTATTCAGGGCCATGTTGAATGCTGGGACCCAAGGTCAAGGACTCGGGCAGGCATCCTTGACACAGCACTCAGCACCCATGTTGAAGACTTGGAGTAAGTTTCCTACTGTTTCGTCAAGTGTTGTGACACACGATTCAGAATGAGCAAGTCAGTATGTAGTGTAATACTGTATGGCATAATTACAGAAAATTATTAAAACATAAGTCAGTAAATAGGTTATATATGAGTATATTGTAGTGAGTATGAAGTGTAGCGGCGATGTAGTTATCTTTTTGAAATGATGAATTGTGGTTTGTGAGAATAACTGATTTGGTTCCAGCTTGCTATGATTGCCTGTTTCTCCACAGTGTGAGTGTCGTGCCGTCTGTGACAGCAGTCAAGTACCGAGATGGACTCAACCTGGCCGTGGGCACCAGTACTGGACATGTAGGGACTATCTATCTCCACATTAGCATTGCTTTCCCCTGAATTTGTGTTTGGTCCTATGTATGTTGAGGCCTTGTAGCAGGATTTGGTATCTATACCCAGAATGGGTACATGTGTACTTGGTGTCATGTTTCGGAAACAGATCAAACAATGATCAAACTTTCAACTCTCTCCCTAAACTACAATTGGAATACATACTTGAGATACTTCATCTTATTCAGATGCATTTCAATCCTAATCTGTAAAACATAACAATGACAATAAAGTAGATACACCAAAACTCTTGGCACTTAGTGTCTCTGCTCATGGCACTTCACGAAATTAAAATACACTGCAGTAGAGGTGCCATATTTTCACTGGTAAATCAGTTTTTATAGACTTTTTGAAAGAGATATGTCTTTTAGCAGCTTTTGAAAATTGTCAGTCATTGGGATTTCTTTATTCCCAAGAGAAGATCGTTCCACAGAACTTTTTTTTGGTAAGTCAGCCTTTCCGTCTGAACGATCCCCAGGTTCTCATGTATGACATTCGCTGGGACAAGCCACTTCTGGTGAAGGATCACATGTATGACCTTCCCATCAAGGACATTGAGTTCCAGCAGAGCCAAGACCTTGTCCTTTCCATGGACACCAAGATACTGAAGCTGTGGGACCGCCAGACGGTGAGTTGGTAGAGGTGATATTTGAGATATCGGACAGGCAGATGGTGAATTAGTAGAGCTAATACTTGAGATATGGGACAGTCAGATTGTGAGTTGGTAGAGGTGATAATTGAGATATGGGACAGTCAGATAGTGAGTTGGTAGAGGTGATAATTGAGATATGGGACAGTCAGATTGTGAGTTGGTAGAGGAGACACTTGAGATATGGGACAGTCAGATGGTGAGTTGGTAGAGGTGATACTTGAGGTATGGGACAGTCAGATGGTGAGTTGGTAGAGGAGACACCTGAGATATGGGACCATCAGATGATGAGTTGGTAGAGGTGATACTTGAGGTACTGGACAGTCAGATGGTGAGTTGGTAGAGGAGACACTTCATATATGGGACTGTCAGATGGTGAGTCGGTAGAGGTGACACTTCCGGTATAGTACCGACAGACAGTGAATTGGTGGAGGTGATACTTTAGGTATGGGACTGTCAGACAGAGAGTTGGTGGAGGTGATGCTTGAGGTGTGGGACCATCAGACAGTGAGTTGGTGGAGGTGATGCTTGAGGTGTGGGACCATCAGACACTGAGTTGGTGGAGGTGATGCTTGAGGTGTGGGATCGTCAGACAGTGAGTAGGTGGAGGTGATACTTGAGGTGTGGGACTGTCAAGATATGGGATGTGTTTGATTTCACAGCAGTTCGCAAGATGTAGTTAGTCCTGTGACATCATGAGATGTTTGTCTTTGCAACTTGGACTTGACGTTGTCTGATGATCATAATTATGTTTCAGGGCAAACCATTCACAGCCATCGAGCCTGGAACTGACCTTAATGACTTCTGCCAGGTTCCTGATTCAGGGCTCTTGTTCATGGCAAATGAGGCTCCCAAAATATACTCTTTCTACATTCCTGTAAGTGGATGCACAAACAAAACTGACATATACAGATGGTATTTGTACTTTAGTATACAAATGATATCTGTACTTAAGTATACATATGATATCTGTTGGTGTACATAACAGATATCTGTACTTGTGTATATAGATGATATCTACACTGGTGCATATGGATGATATCTGTATTTATGTATACAGGTGATATCTATTGGTGTACGTAACAGATATCTGTGCCTGTGAATATACCAGTGGATACCGATGATATCTGTACATGTATACAACAGATGGTATGTGTACTTGTGTATATAGATGATATCTACACTGGTGTATACTGGATGTGTGTATGACAACAAATGGCTCCATCCATATTTCCATGCATATTTCAGAGTCTGGGAACTGCTCCCCGATGGTGTTCCTTCTTAGACAATCTCACAGAGGAGTTGGAGGAGAGCTCCACCCCAACAGGTCAGTAGATACTGGCTGTGTGCTGTGTCTGTAGATAGTAGCTGTGTGCTGTGTCTGTAGATAGTGGTTGTGTGCTGTGTCTGTAGATACTGGCTGTGTGCTGTGTCTGTAGATAGTGGATGTATGCTGTGTCTGTAGATAGTGGCTGTATGCTGTGTCTGTAGATAGTGGCTGTGTCTGTAGATAGTGGATGTATGCTGTGTCTGTAGATAGTGGCTGTGTGCTGTGTTTGTAGATACTGGCTGTGTGCTGTGTCTGTAGATAGTGGTTGTGTGCTGTGTCTGTAGATAGTGGCTGTGTCTGTAGATAGTGGCTGTGTGCTGTGTTTGTAGATACTGGTTGTGTGCTGTGTCTGTAGATAGTGGCTGTGTGCTGTGTTTGTAGATACTGGCTGTGTGCTGTGTCTGTAGATAGTGGCTGTGTGCTGTGTCTGTAGATAGTGGTTGTGTGCTGTGTCTGTAGATACTGGCTGTGTGCTGTGTCTGTAGATAGTGGATGTATGCTGTGTCTGTAGATAGTGGCTGTATGCTGTGTCTGTAGATAGTGGCTGTGTCTGTAGATAGTGGATGTATGCTGTGTCTGTAGATAGTGGCTGTGTGCTGTGTTTGTAGATACTGGCTGTGTGCTGTGTCTGTAGATAGTGGTTGTGTGCTGTGTCTGTAGATAGTGGCTGTGTCTGTAGATAGTGGCTGTGTGCTGTGTTTGTAGATACTGGTTGTGTGCTGTGTCTGTAGATAGTGGCTGTGTGCTGTGTTTGTAGATACTGGCTGTGTGCTGTGTCTGTAGATAGTGGCTGTGTGCTGTATCTGTAGATAGTGGTTGTGTGCTGTGTCTGTAGATAGTGGCTGTGTGCTGTGTTTGTAGATACTGGCTGTGTGCTGTGTCTGTAGATAGTGGCTGTGTGCTGTGTCTGTAGATAGTGGATGTATGGTGTGTTTGTAGATAGTGGATATGGATGTATGGTGAGTCTGTAGATAGTGGCTGTGTCCTGTGTCTGTAGATAGTGGCTGTGTCTGTAAATAATGGCTGTGTTCTGTGTCTGTAGATAGTGGCTGTGTCTGTAGATAGTGGCTGTGTGCTGTATCTGTAGATAGTGGATGTAAGCTGTGTCTGTAGATAGTGGCTGTGTCTGTAGATAGTGGCTGTGTGCTGTGTCTGTAGATAGTGGCTGTGTGCTGTATCTGTAGATAGTGGCTGTATGCTGTGTCTGTAGATAGTGGTTGTGTGCTGTGCCTGTAGATAGTGTCTGTGTGCTGTATCTGTAGATAGTGGTTGTGTGCTGTGTCTGTAGATAGTGGCTGTGTGCTGTATCTGTAGATAGTGGCTGTGTCTGTAGATAGTGGCTGTATGCTGTGTCTGTAGATAGTGGCTGTGTGCTGTATCTGTAGATAGTGGTTGTGTGCTGTATCTGTAGATAGTGGTTGTGTGCTGTGTCTGTAGATAGTGGCTGTATGGTGTGTCTGTAGATAGTGGCTGTGTGCTGTATCTGTAGATAGTGGTTGTGTGCTGTATCTGTAGATAGTGAATGTAAGCTGTGTCTGTAGATAGTGGCTGTGTCTGTAGATAGTGGCTGTGTGCTGTGTCTGTAGATAGTGGCTGTGTGCTGTATCCGTAGATAGTGGTTGTGTGCTGTGTCTGTAGATAGTGGCTGTGTGCTGTATCTGTAGATAGTGGCTGTGTGCTGTATCTGTAGATAGTGGCTGTGTGCTGTGTCTGTAGATAGTGGCTGTATGCTGTGTCTGTAGATAGTGGTTCTGTGCTGTATCTGTAGATAGTGGTTGTGTGCTGTATCTGTAGATATTGGTTGTGTGCTGTGTCTGTAGATAGTGGCTGTATGCTGTGTCTGTAGATAGTGGCTGTGTGCTGTATCTGTAGATAGTGGTTGTGTGCTGTATCTGTAGATAGTGGATGTATGCTGTGTCTGTAGATAGTGGCTGTGTCTGTAGATAGTGGCTGTGTGCTGTATCTGTAGATAGTGGTTGTGTGCTGTGTCTGTAGATAGTAGCTGTGTGCTGTATCTGTAGATAGTGGCTGTGTGCTGTGTCTGTAGATACTGGTTGTAGGTAAATCTCTCTCTTTGTTGCAGTGTATGATGATTACAAATTTGTGACCCGTCTAGAGCTAGAAGAACTTGGCCTGGGACATCTTGTTGGATCCAATCTTTTGCGGGCCTATATGCATGGCTTCTTTATGGATGTTAGACTGTATCACAAGGTGGGTAGGTCATGAACATTTGACTGCACCACAAGGTGGGTAGGTCATGAACATTTGACTGCACCACAAGGTGGGTAGGTCATGAACATTTGACTGCACCACAAGGTGGGTAGGTCATGAACATTTGACTGTACCACAAGGTGGGTAGGTCATGAACATTTGACTGTATCACAAGGTGGGTAGGTCATGAACATTTGACTGTATCACAAGGTGGGTAGGTCATGAACATTTGACTGTACCACAAGGTGGGTAGGTCATGAACATTTGACTGTATCACAAGGTGGGTAGGTCATGGACATTTGACTGTAGCCACAAGGTGGGTAGGTCATGAACATTTGACTGTATCACAAGGTGGGTAGGTCATGAACATTTGACTGTATCACGAGGTGGGTAGGTCATGAACATTTGACTGTATCACAAGGTGGGTAGGTCATGAACATTTGACTGTATCACAAGGTGGGTAGGTCATGAACATTTGACTGTATCACAAGGTGGGTAGGTCATGAACATTTGACTGTACCACAAGGTGGGTAGGTCATGAACATTTGACTGTACCACAAGGTGGGTAGGTCATGAACGTTAGACTGTATCACAAGGTATGGGGAGACTGTAACTCAAGATGTGGGGAGATTGTAACACAAGGGGTGGGGAGACTGTAACACAAGGTGTGGGGAGACTGTAACACAAGGTGTGGGGAGACTGTAACTCAAGACGTGGGGAGATTGTAACACAAGGTGTGGGGAGACTGTAACTCAAGACGTGGGGAGACTGTAACACAAGGTGTGGGGAGACTGCAACTCAAGACGTGGGGAGATTGTAACACAAGGTGTGGGGAGACTGTATCACACGGTATGGGGAGACTGTAACACAAGGTATGGTGATACTGCAACACAAGGTATGGGGAGACTGTAACAGAAGGTGTGGGGAGACTGCAACACAAGGTATGGTGAGACTGTAACACAAGGTATGGTGAGACTGTAACACAAGGTGTGGGGAGACTGTAACACAAGGTGTGGGGAGACTGTAACACAAGGTGTGGGGATATTGTAACACAATGTGTGGGGAGACTGCAACACAAGGTGTGGGTAGACTGTAACACAAGGTATGGTGCCACTGTATCTCAAGTTATGGGGAGACTGTAACACAAGGTATGGTGCTACTGTATCTCAAGTTATGGGGAGACTGTAGCACGAGGTATGGAGAGATTGTAACACAAGGTGTTGGGAGACTGTAACACAAGGTATGGAGAGACTGTAACTCAAGGTGTGGGGAGACTGTAACACAATGTATGTTGAGATTGTAACACAAGGTGTGGGGAGACTGTAACACAAGGTATGGAGAGATTGTAACACAATGTATGTTGAGATTGTAACACAAGGTATGGAGAGATTGTAAGACAATGTGTGGGGAGACTGTAACACAAGGTATGGAGAGATTGTAACACAAGGTGTGGGGAGACTGTAACACAAGGTGTGGGGAGACTGTAACACAAGGTGTGGGGAGACTGTAACACAAGGTGTGCTGATATTGTAACACAATGTGTGGGGAGACTGCAACACAAGGTGTGGGTAGACTGTAACACAAGGTATGGTGCCACTGTATCTCAAGTTATGGGGAGACTGTAACACAAGGTATGGTGCTACTGTATCTCAAGTTATGGGGAGACTGTAACACGAGGTATGGAGAGATTGTAACACAAGGTGTTGGGAGACTGTAACACAAGGTATGGAGAGACTGTAACTCAAGGTGTGGGGAGACTGTAACACAATGTATGTTGAGATTGTAACACAAGGTGTGGGGAGACTGTAACACAATGTATGTTGAGATTGTAACACAAGGTGTGGGGAGACTGTAACACAATGTATGTTGAGATTGTAACACAAGGTGTGTGGAGACTGTAACACAAGGTGTGGGGAGACTGTAACTCAAGGTATGGTGAGACTCTAACACAATGTGTGGGGAGACTGTAACACAAGGTGTGGAAGATAATAACCTTGGATATTGTAGTGTTGGGGATGTGAAGGTAAGGGAACATACTTCCTGATGCATTTGCCAAGTTTTTCTCTCCCACTTATTGTATTATTGTATGTGTGGATCAGGCCAAGGCCATAGCCGAGCCGTTTGCCTACCAGAACTACAGGAAGAACAAGATCCGAGAAAAGATTGATGAGGAAAGAACAAACAGGGTCAAGTTGAAGGTCAGTGCTTCCTGTCGACTGCCAACTGACATTACAGAAAAGTACATGTTGTGGTGCAACGTGTCCACATTTATAACAATTATTAATGCAGAATAAATGTTTTTCATTGTTACCCTCCGCCATGCAGAATGTGGCACTGTGTATTCAGCAGCATCCATATGTCCGTCTGCCCATCTTGTTAATGCAATATCTCATGAACTTGTGTACCCAATGTCTTCAAGTTTGGTCACAGCCTTCATTTAGAGATTATTCAGACCCCTTCACCTTATCTTCAAGGTCACTATATCATTTTGACACGTATGTAAATGCGATATCTCAAATAAAATTGCAGCCAGTGTCTTCAATTATGTCAGTTGCCTACACTGGGTGATCATGCAGACACCAGTCATTTCAGGCAACTTGTATGTGACCAAAAAAAGAAAAGTAGTAAATAGGTTTCATTTTTCTTTAGCAGCGGGGGACATTACCATATTAGTTCCAACTTTAAGATGACAGTCAGTAAATACCTGAGTCTGTGCAGGTCAGACCTGTATTGCCAGCTCTCACTAAAATGACACTGTAAGAAGTTTTCACAGACTTGCTTTTTGAAATAACAAATATATTTCGAGGGTGTTTTGCAAGTATGTAACATTAAACATGATAAAACTTGCCTTTCTTAAATCACTGATATAACAATGAAAAGAAATAATATTGCGATACATATCATAGCAAGAATGAACCTTGATATATTGATGATACCTCATACAGTTTAATAAGACCAACAAGGCCAAATGTTTGCTAGGACCAAATGTTTGATATGACCAATATGTTTTGAGTGGACAACATATACCCAGTCCTCATCGTGAGTGACCAGTTATAGAAGAATTATGTTATGATGGTAAGATAATCAGTATGTTCTTGCTCCAGTCTTCAGCTATGAGAATGTTCTCGATTCACAGAAGCTGCCAAAGGTGAACCGTGACTTAGCCGAGAAGCTGATTGCTGAAGCCGAGGACACTGCACTGGATAGGAGGAAAAAGAAGGTTGGTGGCTCTGCAGGTGCTACTTAAAGTGCCCCTGGTCTCTAGTATGGTGGTCTTGTTATGCTTGCTGTTTTGTCCGACTTTGCAACTTGGAACGGGTCACTATGTATTCAACAGTATCTGTATATTTGTCTGTACATGCAAATGTCCTGATTCATGTTAAAATGTTATCTCATGGACTGTTGAATCCAGTGTCTTCAAATTTGTTGACAGCCTACATTAGGAGATTACGCAGACACCAGTCAATTTTGGTGACCTTGACCTTATTTTCATGGTCACCGTGACAGTTTGACAACTTTCTGGACTTATGTAAATGCGATATCGCATAATGCATTGCATCCATTGTCTTCAGTATTTTGACAGAATTATTAGATGATTATGCAGACAAGAGTAATTTCAGGCATCTTGTATGTGACCAAAAATTAGAAGTAGTACAAATGTCAGTGGCAAACACTTGTGTTTTATGATGTGCCGTTGCTGTATTTTAGCAATCGACAGAGAGCCTTCTGGAGGATAAGCGATTCTCGGCTTTGTTCAGCAACCCTGACTTCCATATCGACCAGTCCAGTGAAGAGTTCCGACTTCTCAACCCTGTTCTGTCCAAACGTGAACGCAGCAAGAAAACAGAGGTCCCAGAATCATTGACAGAGGCTGAGGTATGTGGGTTCCTGGTGTGTTAACAATTCATCTGTGTACATTTGTGTTTCAAAGACTGGTGACCATTGATGACAGGTTGCTTCTCACAACTGTGGAGTGAGATTTGAAAAGCTGCTTCTTTTGTGCAGGAGATGGAGGGCAGAGGCAGTGATGAGGACAGCAGCAGCTCAGACGATGAGCGCACATGGACACGGGAAATCAAGGAGCAACATCGCAAGCTACAGCGTGAGAAGCGATTACAAGAACGACAGGAGATGCAGGAAGCGCACATCAAACCTAAATTCTACGAGATGAAGGAAGCTGAGGAAGTGAAGTCTGTCCACAATAGGCAGAGGAGGAAGGAGATGAAGTAAGTCAATACAGGGTGTGGCAGGGTGGGGCTAGTGTCTTCATCTCCATGATTGCATCATTACAGGGTGATGCTGGTGGGGCTAGTGTCTTCATCTCCGTGATTGCATCATTACAGGGTGTGTCAGGGTGGGGCTAGTGTGTTCATCTCTGTGATTGCATCATTACAGGGTGATGCTGGTGGGGCTAGTGTGTTCATCTCCATGATTGCATCATTACAGGGTGATGCTGGTGGGGGCTAGTGTCTTCATCTCCATGATTGCATCATTACAGGGTGATGCTGGTGGGGCTAGTGTGTTCATCTCCATGATTGCATCATTACAGGGTGATGCTGGTGGGGCTAGTGTGTTCATCTCCGTGATTGCATCATTACAGGGTGTGTCAGGGTGGGGCTTCTGTGTTCATCTCAGTGATTGCATCATTACAGGGTGATGCTGGTGGGGCTAGTGTGTTCATCTCAGTGATTGCATCATTACAGGGTGATGCTGGCGGGGCTAGTGTGTTCATCTCCATGATTGCATCATTACAGGGTGATGCTGGCGGGGCTAGTGTGTTCATCTCCATGATTGCATCATTACAGGGTGATGCTGGCGGGGCTAGTGTGTTCATCTCCGTGATTGCATCATTACAGGGTGATGCTGGTGGGGCTAGTGTGTTCATCTCCATGATTGCATCATTACAGGGTGATGCTGGTGGGGGCTGTGTGTTCATCTCCGTGATTGCATCATTACAGGGTGATGCTGGTGGGGGCTAGTGTGTTCATCTCCATGATTGCATCATTACATGGTGATGCTGGCGGGGCTAGTGTGTTCATCTCCATGATTGCATCATTACAGGGTGATGCTGGTGGGGCTAGTGTGTTCATCTCCGTGATTGCATCATTACAGGGTGATGCTGGCGGGGCCAGTGTGTTCATCTCCGTGATTGCATCATTACAGGGTGATGCTGGCGGGGCTAGTGTGTTCATCTCCATGATTGCATCATTACAGGGTGATGCTGGCGGGGCTAGTGTGTTCATCTCCGTGATTGCATCATTACAGGGTGATGCTGGTGGGGCTAGTGTGTTCATCTCCGTGATTGCATCATTACAGGGTGATGCTGGTGGGGCTAGTGTGTTCATCTCCGTGATTGCATCATTACAGGGTGATGCTGGCGGGGCTAGTGTGTTCATCTCCGTGATTGCATCATTACAGGGTGATGCTGGCGGGGCTAGTGTGTTCATCTCCGTGATTGCATCATTACAGGGTGATGCTGGTGGGGCTAGTGTGTTCATCTCCGTGATTGCATCATTACAGGGTGATGCTGGTGGGGCTAGTGTGTTCATCTCCATGATTGCATCATTACAGGGTGATGCTGGTGGGGCTAGTGTGTTCATCTCCATGATTGCATCATTACAGGGTGATGCTGGTGGGGGCTGTGTGTTCATCTCAGTGATTGCATCATTACAGGGTGATGCTGGCGGGGCTAGTGTGTTCATCTTCATGATTGCATCATTACAGGGTGATGCTGGTGGGGGCTGTGCGTTCATCTCCGTGATTGCATCATTACAGGGTGATGCTGGCGGGGCTAGTGTGTTCATCTCCATGATTGCATCATTACAGGGTGATGCTGGCGGGGCTAGTGTGTTCATCTCCATGATTGCATCATTACAGGGTGATGCTGGTGGGGCTAGTGTGTTCATCTCCATGATTGCATCATTACAGGGTGATGCTGGTGGGGGCTGTGTGTTCATCTCCGTGATTGCATCATTACAGGGTGATGCTGGCGGGGCTAGTGTGTTCATCTCCATGATTGCATCATTACAGGGTGATGCTGGCGGGGCTAGTGTGTTCATCTCCGTGATTGCATCATTACAGGGTGATGCTGGTGGGGCTAGTGTGTTCATCTCCATGATTGCATCATTACAGGGTGATGCTGGTGGGGCCAGTGTGTTCATCTCCATGATTGCATCATTACAGGGTGATGCTGGTGGGGCTAGTGTCTTCATCTCCATGATTGCATCATTACAGGGTGATGCTGGTGGGGCTTTTCATTACAGGGTGATGCTGGTGGGGCCAGTGTGTTCATCTCCGTGATTGCATCATTACAGGGTGATGCTGGCGGGGCTAGTGTGTTCATCTCCATGATTGCATCATTACAGGGTGATGCTGGCGGGGCTAGTGTGTTCATCTCCGTGATTGCATCATTACAGGGTGATGCTGGTGGGGCTAGTGTGTTCATCTCCATGATTGCATCATTACAGGGTGATGCTGGTGGGGCCAGTGTGTTCATCTCCATGATTGCATCATTACAGGATGATGCTGGTGGGGCTAGTGTCTTCATCTCCATGATTGCATCATTACAGGGTGATGCTGGTGGGGCTTTTCATTACAGGGTGATGCTGGTGGGGCCAGTGTGTTCATCTCCGTGATTGCATCATTACAGGGTGATGCTGGTGGGGCTAGTGTGTTCATCTCCGTGATTGCATCATTACAGGGTGATGCTGGTGGGGCCAGTGTGTTCATCTCCGTGATTGCATCATTACAGGGTGATGCTGGCGGGGGCTGTGTGTTCATCTCCATGATTGCATCATTACAGGGTGATGCTGGTGGGGCTAGTGTGTTCATCTCCATGATTGCATCATTACAGGGTGATGCTGGTGGGGCCAGTGTGTTCATCTCCGTGATTGCATCATTACAGGGTGATGCTGGTGGGGCTATTGTCTTCATCTCTGTGATTGCATCATTACAGGGTGATGCTGGTGGGGCTAGTGTGTTCATCTCCGTGATTGCATCATTACAGGGTGATGCTGGTGGGGGCTGTGTGTTATGTTGAGCAAAGACAGCATGTGTATATTGATTGTTTAGTGTTACAACTTGTACTGGGAGTGTATGCTTCTACTTCACTTCAGGATGAGTCTGTCTGACCGTTTGGCCACCGAAGACACCATCAAAGTCTCAGATGGAGGCTCCATTGGAAACAAAGAGATGACTTTCACCTTCAAGAAGGTGAGTTCCAGTAGTTAAGACTAGTCTATCTACTTGTGTATAGTATCTAGATAGTGTACATGGGTAGATGGACTAGATAATGTACGTGAGGCTGCTATAGTCCATGGTGGAAGCTGTCCATGTGCAGACCTATCAGCAGTAGCGGCTTTCCTGTCTTGCATGTCGGTGGAGGTAGGTGGAGGTTGGTCACATGCAACCAAAACATCAAACATAATTAAAACACAGTTATCACTGATTCATGATACATACTCTTAAAAAAAAGTAGGGGAACCTGAACTTTGACGTCTGGTAGAAAGGAAACCCATTGAGGAACATTACAATGACATTCATCTTGTGTATGCAGCATCATTTCACGTTACCACCACACACAAACACAATGCATGGGAAGCTAGCTCACAATATGGGAGCCTCCTACACGTGCATGGGACGTCACTATGAATCTTGATGGTTTTCAGGCAGGTCGATAAATCACTGTAGACCATTTTTTCTGATAATTTTCTTGCATCTGTGCATGGTCTGGGTTTTCAGGGTCAAATTGTCATACTCAAGTCACCTAACAAGGGGGATAACTGAACGAACAGCTTTGCTTTGAATGAAATCCATGTGGTGATGCATTCTCAAAGCATCCATTATTATAGAATCAACATTGATTCAATCCCATATATCTCCAAATTTTGACAATCGTACATTGAAAGTACAGTTCCCCTACTTTTTTTGAAGGGTATATAAAAAGCATTGTTGATTAAATAAAACCTAATAAACGAAATTATAAGTGTATAATTGCAAAACAACAGTGCAATATTTTTAACTTGGGTTTACCTCCCTTGAAATGTCCCAGCTGCAATACCGAACCCAGTCAGAGCTGATGGGTGTGCACTCAAGTGTAACGAAACCATTTCATTGGCCACTGGTTCATTTGCCTATACGATGGCTTATAAACCAGATAGGTGTTAATTTCAAATGTGGTCAGGGATTGAAATTGTGCAATGCATATTGCCATTAGCAGACAGGCAAGCAGACATATAGGTGTCAATAAATACTGTTTCAAGCTCCACAAAGCTATTCACTGCACATGCATTATAAGCGCAGTGCAGCATAGGTGCTGAAAACACTTTTTCCCCCAGTGCTAGGGGAAATAAGTGAATTGTTTGAACTCAAATTTTGCAGGCTTTTTTTCATCGTGATTTTCTTCAACTTTATAGGTTGAAGCATTTTTTTACGCCGTGTTATGTTGCATGTGACCTTTTGTGGATTGTCCTTAGCTTTGAATTCCTAGTGGAGATGTGCCTGGAGTGTGGGTATCAGAATACCTCACAGACCTCATGAAATACTATATATCTAGCAGATAGACAATTGAAAGACAGACCAGGTTTTTGTCCAGATCACATTGACAACCTTAGCTTGATACCAATTCAACCAGACATGGACCACATGTAGACCAGCAGTTACTACAGAAGTCATTTGTAATCTTCCTTTCAAGTGTACGTCTGCTTCATGTGTTTCATGTCTGTTTCACCTAAATTCAGCATCATTCAGCTGTGCTATATTATCCCCTGGCTAGTAATCTCCATGGTATATTTTACTTTATTCACCAGAGTGCCCACCAGAAGAAAAAAGAGATGCTCCAACAAGAACACCAGGCAGAGAGGCGTCACATTGGTCGCTCAGCCAAGGAAATTTCCAAGAAGATAAGAACAAAACCCAAATTCTGGATGGGGAAGCGTGTTGGCTGATGTGAAAAGGACAATGTTGGAAACACAGACAGACTCAGTGGAAGAACTTAATCAATTCATTAGACTGAAGCAAGTTCCCATCTCACATGACACTTGGTGGAGTGTTGGTGACCTCCATCATTATCATCATGACGCTTCATGGACACTGCTTATTTGGAGTACCCTACATAGTGGGCAATGGTTGTTGTACATCCTCATGAAAACCTGCTACAGAGACCGGTGTACATTGTCCTCAGGGCTCCCATCAACATGGAATTGTTGACTGTTAATTGATTCTATAGGACTCACAAACACTATAGTAGACGTGTGATATGTTCAGTGTTCTAATGCAAATACTGTAGGTAAATCAGTAACAATGGAGACGGTTCTTTGCAAAAAACACTTGAGGAGCAAAGGAATTGTGGAAAACAAGTGACTGAAAGAACACTTGTTTTAAGAGTTCACCTTGAGCTTTGATTTGTAAATAGATGTATTGTAAATATTGTTTATATCTGTATCCCTTGTGTTCCTCTCATCTGAAGGTTCAAGGCAGACCAAACCCACATCTGCTGTCTTTCCTGTTGTGGTTAATGACATCTTTGTTATTGCATCTTTTATCAAACAGTTCCTTTCTAATGTCCCAGTAGGGCCTTTTTTCATCTCCTTTCATGTCCTGCAGGACCTTGTACCTTCTCCACATTCCAGCAGGACCTTGTAGTATCTCCCTCCATGTGTCAGCAGGATCTTGTTCCATCTCCCTCCATGTGTCAGCAGGATCTTGTTCAGTCTCCCTCCATGTCCCAGCAGGATCTTGTTCCATCTCCCTCCATGTGTCAGCAGGATCTTGTTCCATCTCCCTCCATGTCCTGTAGGACCTTGTACCACTCTCATATCTCAGCGAGACCCTGTACCATCCCCATCCATTTCCCATCATGTCCCAGCGAGACCCTGTACCATCCCCATCCATCATGTCCCAGCGAGACCCTGTATCATCCCCATCCATTTCCCATCATGTCCCAGCGAGACCCTGTACCATCCCCATCCATCTCCCATCATGTCCCAGCGAGACCCTGTATCATCCCCATCCATTTCCCTTCATGTCCCAGCTGGACCTTGTACCATCCATCTCCCTTCATGTCCCAGGGTATTTACAGACCACCGCCATATGGCTGGTATATTGCTGAGTGCAGCGTAAGACTAAACTCGCTTGATGTAAATCTTCCAGTATATCAAGATTTGTACAGGCGGATAGATCTCTGAGTAAGTATGGGTGGCAGAATACGCCAAACACTCTGTGGGAGTGAAGAATCATCAGCTGTCCCCTATCATGTATGAGGTTCCCCCCACATCTTCCTTGAACCTCTGCTAAACTGAACATGCTCAAAGTTATTATTTTGTGCACAAGAAATTAACTTTTGTCAAGCACTATACCTGCCTGAATTAGACTCCTGACAATTGATTGTGTAGCATTTTTGAACACGGTTGCCACTTCTATCCTCACAGGTGTGAACACTCATGGTCATCAGTTAGATGGCTGACAGTAGACAGAGGACGACCAACGTCACTTGCAATAGCCCTAAATGACATATCTGCATTCTGAACAAATATATAATTTGCAATGTATGACTAGCTGTCAGTTAAGAGTGCTTAACAATAACTTATTCAATTGGATTTCCATTTAACTGAAACTTAATATTAGCCTTAGGTCAGAAACACACACTGTATGGGATGCTTGCCTTTGCTCATAGAATTGTAATACTATTTCCGTGTGCACATTAAATAATAAGGGGAGAATCTTGATTCTAACATAGAAAGTTACTTTCTGCAACAAATTGTTGAGCCACCCATGATCAATCAGTCAGTCACATGACAGCAAGCAACCAAACGCAACAACAGTGTTTTATATAGTAATTTATTGACATGAACGGTCAATGGCAAATGTAAATGTAACCTTCAGCACTAACATAAAAGTAACATACAGCAGTCAATAGTTCCTTATAAACACAAAGAAATGCGTACTTAAGTTACTTCAGTAACCTGGATCACAACCACGGGTTAGTCCAAACAACAGGGTTCTTGGAGCAACATGGGTCTGTCCAAACCACAGGGTTCTTGGAGCAACACCATGGGTCTGTCCAAACCACAGGGTTCTTGGAGCAACACCATGGGTCTGTCCAAACCACAGGGTTCTTGGAGCAACACCATGGGTCTGTCCAAACCACAGGGTACCTGGAGCAAAACCATGGGTCTGTCCAAGCCACAGGGTTCTTGGAGCAACATGGGTCTGTCCAAACCACAGTGTTCTTGGAGCAACACCATGGGTCTTTCCAAACCACAGGGTTCTTGGAGCAACACCATGGGTCTGTCCAAACCACAGTGTTCTTGGAGCAACACCATGGGTCTTTCCAAACCACAGGGTTCTTGGAGCAACACCATGGGTCTGTCCAAACCACAGTGTTCTTGGAGCAACACCATGGGTCTTTCCAAACCACAGGGTTCTTGGAGCAACACCATGGGTCTTTCCAAACCACAGGGTTCTTGGAGCAACACCATGGGTCTGTCCAAACCACAGTGTTCTTGGAGCAACACCATGGGTCTGTCCAAGCCACGTGGGTGTAGATTTTATCTTAGCACTAAAACCATCATAAGTTAATGTTAATGTATGAAAGTTAAGAGTTTCTTAGTGCTAAGACAGTTTATAAAATTTAGGCCCAGGTTCCTACAGCAACACCATGGGTCTGTCCCAACAAAAGGACCCTCATATGTGAGTCTGTTTCAGCCCATTGAAGACAAATTAACTCATCCTATGACATCCCAGGATATGCAGCACAAATAAATGGACCCTACCAATACAGCAGTGATGTTGACATTATATGTAACAGATCATTCTTGTAATCAGTTTAGCAGAGGTTTGTTTATCAAATATACAGGAAGTCTCAGATGCATCTGGTGTCTCCATCCTGTCCACCCACCTGTTGCATATGATTGCCATGAGGACTTGTAACACACAACCATGTGAGCAAGATTGTATACTGCCTGAAAGATAACACCAAATGGTTTTGTTAGCTGCTGGTTTGGTTGGTTTTAGAGCTGCTTTGAAAAGTGCTCCAAGGTTATGACAGCATGTCATCACATTGTAGGAAGAAAATCTAAACTGTCATTGCCTCAGACACACATCACTTGGGTGAAACCCATGTTCATGGCTAAAGTACTGATCCAATCATGACTACAGTACTGACAAAATGGACTACCTGGGATCTGAACCTACAGGTTTCTGGTGTGTAGGCAGGGGACCCATCTACTCCAACTACCCATTCGCAGGCACCCTTTTGGAAAAGTAACAAAGGGTTGTCCAAATTAATTCTGGCCTTTCAGAGGGATGACTGAATCATGTTGATGATAAGGATCACCACATCAACACAATATCTCCACAACCTCAGATATTCTCCAAAAAATTGTAATGGCAAACATGACATACATTCTGGAAAGAATCCTCAGAAATTATTACTAAGAGATAACATCTGTAACTATGAAGGTAATGAAACAAATGTTGAAAAAGTAAAGTAAAATCCTAAAGTGCCCCGATAATGCCCACAATCAATATTGTTTGAAGCGTGACAATATGTCATGTATATCCTTGCTGAGAGAATATATGATATATACACATTGTACATACAGTCAAGTGTATACTGGTGTATAATCACATAGTTCTTCAGATCTTTATGATTTCTCTGAATTACAACTGCTGAAAACAGTTATTCTATTCTCAGCAAGTTATATGAAGGCCACTTAAGTTCAGAACAACTAGCTAAGGAAATTGAACTTCAGAAAAGATACAATGCTAAATCCATACTTGAAAACACATGACCTTCAGTGTGCAAAAGTCTGGATGACATCGCCCTTCAGCAATGGATTCCAACATAACCTACAGCAACTTAAGTCTGACAGTGTCCACAGCTCTGTTGAGAAAGGTCACGTGGCGGGGAGACTAAACATATCAAGTAAAGCTGGGGTTTGCTTGAGAAGTCGATGTAGATACTTATTTACTTTGAGAAATATTGGAAATATTTTAGAAGCACAAATGATTGTCTACACAAAACCCATACAGGGAATCAGTCTCAGTATCTATCAAAGAAATATAAAATATCTTTTCAAATCATTATTCGGCCCAAGATCCTTCTGTTGCCATACCTGGACAGAAAACCAAACATTCTATATGCACCCTTCTCACTTTGCAAGATACTATGACATTGCTCAGTTCAAGAAAGAAATTCCAGTACTTCTCACGTAGGGACACCAGACATGAACTTCACACATTGCACCAATGTAAGGAATCAAACACAGGTCTTTGGTGTGATGTGCATGTTGAAATCTGGCAACAGCAATGCTTTGATCTGGACATGCAGGACAAGAATCACCATGATATTTTATTTGTAAATCACTGTTTAAAAAGTCTCACTGACTACTAGACCAGACAAAAAAAACATTTTTGCTTTTCATCCTCAGATAAACGATCTCTCAGGACAACACATAACTGTACTAATGATCTTCCTCAGCTGCCAGGAGTTTCCTTGCTGCAGTATCTCTGTCCTTGTCACACTCGGCCGTTGAGTCTCCTTCAGCTGCAGTTCTTTGAACAACGTCCTCAGCCCTGCCGTCCTCTGCATCACTGAACTCCTCCTCACCTGGACAGTCTTCTGCTACCTCTACACCACCATTTCGAGCCTGGGCAGAATCACATTCAGTTCTCTCTTCCAAACAATTTGCCTTTAACATGTCACCATTTCTGAGAGCTGAGTCTGACTCTGGTGTCTCTTCCCCGACTGTGTCCTCTTCAGACTGTGTCCCCTGCCCCTCCGAGGCCTGTCCTGCATCTTCCTCAGGCTTCTGTTGCTGTTGTAGTTGTTCAGACTCTGCTTTGTCTACCTCCTCTTTGTCACCTTCACTGTTGTCTTCAAACTGTGTCTTCACAGCATCAGCCTCACTCTTATCACAAGTCTCACTTTCTTCATGGCAAGCCTCACTTTGAGTCACCAAGTCTTCCACTATGGCCTGACAAATGTCATGTCCAGCAGCCTCTGCAATGTCCCTACTCCGATCTAAAAGTTGTCCCATTATTTCCCCACACAACAAAGCACTGTCATCAGAATGTCCTGGTTTCGGGGTTACAGTATCCCGGTCTGAATCCAGGATGCTTCCTCCAACTGCAAGACAATGACACACTTACACTATTCAGGATTTTGTAAGCCCTATATACTGATGTTTTTCGTCTGCCACAGTGTGGGAATTAGAATAATTAGTATAAGGCCCATTTAGACGTTTAACATATAGATATACATACTCAACTGACACATATTCAATGTACCAAATGGATGTGTGGTGAATCAGCTATGAAATTTACATCAAACCAACCAGTACCTCATTCACACAGAATACCAACTCCGAGCCAACCAGTCCCTCATTCACACACAGAATACCGACTCCGAGCCAACCAGTCCCTCATTCACACACAGAATACCGACTCCGTGCCAACCAATCCCTCATCCACACAGAACACCGACTCTGTGCCAACCAGTCCCTCATTCACACACAGAATACCGACTCCGAGCCAACCAGTCCCTCATTCACACACAGAATACCGACTCCGTGCCAACCAATCCCTCATCCACACAGAACACCGACTCTGTGCCAACCAGTCCCTCATTCACACACAGAATACCGACTCTGTGCCAACAGTCCCTCATGTGTGGATTATGTGTGGTGTTGCTTACCTAGCTCGAGAGTGGTGTCCTGTTCATATGTGGTGTTTGCTGTCTGATCAAGCATGGAGTGCCCAGTGGTGTTGAAGGTCAATCCAAGGTCACGAGAGTCATCAGCTTTCAAAATGAAACATGTGACATTGCTTCTTAATTAGTAACCAGATTAATTCGTCACCATTTAAGTCAGTTAGTGACATTGGTCTCTGGCACAGTCCAATGGATGGATGCATTTAGTTAACACAGACTGGATTAATTTATCATACATTGTATACACTGGCCCTATGAAAGTCAGCTTTGATACAAAGCTGCCTAACCTGTTCAGCCCGCTAGTGGAAGTCGCAGTAGTTGTGACTAGGATCCTGACTCTCAATCAATTATCTAATTGTGCGAGAGCAAAAATAAGACTCCTCATGTGTTCAAGTTACTACATAGTTTGAAACAGTATCCGTCAGTCTGAGTCAGCTAGATATTAAAGTTCATTGTACACATAAAAATTCAAACCATTTTTCCACAAACGTTGAAAGGAAACTATATTGACTCACTTTGATAAAATCTGACTCAGTGTTTCAAGTTGTAACAAGTCGCCTTGACTCACAGTCATGAAGAGCCAAATGAAACACTGTATTCATTAAAGTTGGCGACAGAGATTACACATTCCACCTGGAATACTACTGGGAGATACAACTTTTGCCATCACTGCACCAAAATTGTTTGAATTTCTTCCTGCTGAGAATGTTTTTCTTCTTTGATGGGCATTTTTAAAAGTTGAGGTTATGAAAAATGATGATAATATTATGGATATTAAGATGGCTAAATTAACCTTTCCCTGGTGTACACTTTTACGTATCTCAACCTGGAAATTTTAACCATAAATTGTATACTTATACACTTATCCTATCTCACATTATGCAGCTGTCTTCTTACTGTTCAACCACGTGTGGAAATGTGCTATGAGCTAAGCTGAATCAAATCTTACTTGCCCATGACCACCAAACCTCTGCCCCAACCTTGACATCAGTACCTGTCAATCATCGCTGTGACCACTGATCATGTGACAATCTGTGCTTGTCATTCTCCTCTTGGAGCTACCCTGTAATCTGTGATGTGGGGCAGGTTGGGTGGGCATCCATTGTGTGAGATAGGATAAGTATATAAACATACAATTAGTAGTTAAAATTTTTAATGTTTTAAACTTATCCTCTCTCACGTTATGCAGTATCCCACAGTTGGCAGGAGGGCCGCAGTTTACCCTGAAACCTTTGCAGACACGAGTACTCAAACACAAGGCGGCAAGGAGAAGCACCAACTCAACACTTGTGATGGGTTGCTTCTACAAAACCCCATGGCTTAACAGCAGAAAAACTCTAAGGAGTGGGTGCTCCGGATTTAATGTGGTTTTTAGCCACAACTTTTGATAAACAAATGGACCCAGTTTGCCATGCAAACAACGCTACCCCATGATTTATCAGGAGACGCCAGTGATTTTGTCCAGTCCTGGCTTTGAATCTACCCCCACCAGACACACGCTGGATGACAGTCAATGAGGGAATAGTCCAGAAGCTCCAGGTATGGATAACACTGCTATCTTAATAAGCAGAGAGCAGACCAACGCGCAGGAGGATTACTTTATCTGTGAAAATGGGTTGTTGACTCTGGCTGCGCCAGGCCCAGGGCTGAAACTGATAGAGACCTTCCATGTCAGCAACAGAGAGATCCCGAAGATAATGCGATGCAAATACCATATCTGACTTCCAAAAGCATCCCTCCATGATGGACTGAAAGGAACATTTCCTGTCCAGCGCCATGGTAGAGAGGCAAGCGTTCTTGTCTCATGAGGCTTTTGCCATCGATGATGGAGGGAGGTCTGCAAACCCATGTGCATGCAGGATCATAGACTTCAACAAAAAGGCCAGGGTAATACAGGAGACCTGGTAATTTCTTCTTGGTGAGAAAATCCCACCTCAAATCAAGAAACACCTTGGCATGTGCAGACCTTCCAAATCGTACCTGAGAAGCATCAAGAGCATGTAATTCGGAGATAGGAGCAGCAGTGGCCAAAGCTAACAAAAAGAAGGTCTTAAAGGTGATATGCTCAAAGTCTTTCTCTTCCAAACGTTTATAATCTACTGATGTAAGGTGAGCAAGGACGACGGAAAGACCAAAAGCCGAAGGTTGGAATTTCTGGGACTGGTCAGCCAACTTTTTTGACTTCAAGCAAACTCCAAAAAAGTTGTAGCAAAAACAAACAATGGCATAATGTGCTTAGAGTTTGTTTGTTTTTGCTACAATCTGTTTGGAATTTGCTAGGAGTTTGCTTCTTTATGCTACAAGCAAATTGTGGCTGGATGTAGGAAAAACTGGACTTTCCCATAATAGGTGAGTGAGTGAGTGAGTTTAGTTTTACGTCGCACTTTGCAATATTCCAGCTATATGGCGAAGGTCTGTAAATAATCGAGTCTGGACCAGACAATCCAGTGATCAACAACATGAGCATCGATCTGCGCAATGGGGAACCGATGACATGTGTCAACCAAGTCAGCTAGTCTGACCAGCCGATCCCATTAGTCGCCTCTTACGACAAGCATAGTCACCTTTTATGGCAAGCATGGGTTGCGGAAGGCCTATTCTACCCCGGGACCTTCACGGGTCCCCAAAATAGGAATTCCATGTAGACATATAGAAAGTATGGAAAACAAGAGTCATCAGAAGATGACATATCCCCCAGGCCCCCACATGTTTGAAAGGACAAATAATCTGAGAGTTACTCATTGTTTTTTTAGACTACGTTTGAATTGTTTCCATGGAATTCATTGAAATTATAAATGCCATATATGTGTAACCAGCAAAGTCACAATTTCAAGATCTGTCTCATATACCTGCCAAGATCTGTTGAAAGATATGAAATGGTTTTCGAGTTGTGCTCTGGGAACGAAGCCCACCCCTTCATTTTGAGACTAAGTCCGAAACGTTTCAATGGAAACCAAGAAAATACTAAATCACAAAAACCTTTAAGAACCAAAAGGCACCACTTTGGGGTCTGCCACACATATCTAGAAAGTTTTACTAACAGATATTAAGAAGTTTTTAAGTTCTGCTCTGGAAATGAAACACACCTCTCACTTTTCAGACTAGGTCCAAAACATTTCCATGGAAACCGAAAAAATAATAAATCACAAGATGCTGTACACAGCAAAGGCACCACTGGAATGGAAGCCCATCCCTTCATTTTGAGACGAAGTCAGAAACGTTTCCATGGAAACTGAGAAAATAATAAAATAACAAAAACTTGTAGAGAGCAAAAGTCACAACTTTGGGGTCTGCCACACACATCAGCAAAGTTTTATGGACAGATATTAAGACGTTTTTGAGTTCTGCTCTGGAAACGAAACACACCTCTCACTTTTCAGACTAGGTCCGAAACGTTTCCATGGAAACAGAGAAAATAATACATCACAAGATCCTGTACATAGCAGGAGGCACCCTTTCAGGTTCTGACTGATATATCTACCAAGTTTTGCAGAAAAATATTGAAGGGTTTTTGAGTTCTGCTCCGGAAACGAAACACACCTCCCACTTTTCAGACTATGTCTGAAACATTTCCATGGAAACCGAGAAAATAATAAATCACAAAAACCTGTAAATACCAAAAGGCACCACTACAGGTTCAGACTGATATATCTACCAAGTTTTGCAGAAAATATTGATTGGGTTTTGAGTTCTGCTCCGGAAACGAAGTCCATCCCTCCATTTTGAGACTATGTCTGAAATGTTTCCATGGAAACCCAGAAAATAATAAATCACAAAAACATGTAAATACCAAAAGGCACCACTTCAGCTTCTGATTGATATATAAACCCAGTTTTGCAGAAGAAACTTAAATGGTTTTTGAGTTCTGCTCCGGAAACGAAGCCCACCCCACCATAAGACTAACACCAAAATGTCCCATGGAAAAACAAAAACAAGAGTCATCAGAAGATGACATATCCCCCCGGCACCCACATATTTGAAAGGACAAATCATCTGACAGTTACTTATTGTGTTTTTAGACCAAGTGAGACTTGTTTCCATGGAATTCATGAAAAATATAAATGCCATATATCAGTAATTAGAAAAAGTCACCATTTCAAGATCTATCTCGTATATCTGCCAAGGTCTTTTGAAAGATATGAAATGATTTTCCAGTTGTGCTGCAGAAATGAAGTCAGCAACGTGTGCATGGAAAAGAGAAAATAATACATCATAAAAACCTGTAAATAGCAAAAGGCACCACTTTGGGGTCTGCAACACATATCTACCAAGTAACCAAGTTTTTGAGGTCTGCTTCGGAAACGAAACCGATCGTCTTTCCTGTTCGATATGGCGGTGTGCACTGAATACTTTTCCGATATCCTTGTGGTGGCCCTGCTTTTTCTGCTAGTTGTCGGAAGGTACAAGAATCTTTCTTCTTGCATGGACATTTTTCCGCCAGTGTGTCGAGGAGGAGTTAGTATTAAAGGCACCACAGGTGGTAGTCATCATCATACAAGTACTCCATGTTCTGGATGTAGTCGGGGATTTCTTCTCGAACCTCCAGCGTGAGGTGTTCCTGAGTTGTGTAGTCCATGTCTTTGAATTGCCACAGACCCCATTTCAAGCCGAGTCGTCTACATCAAAGACAGTGGGGAGTTGGCAGCGACGCACTCCGTGCATTGGCGCTTGTGTCTGTCGTTAGCAAGAACGATTAGAAATTTGCCCATTGCGGGTTGAAATTGGCGGGGCAGGTAGCTGAAGACGAAATCAACTATTTTGCCGTCTGCTACGAAATTACGACAGTACAGCAAATTCAGTTCCAGAAACTGGCATGGGATCTGGTAGTGCTTGTAGGTGTGGCCTGATCTCTCCAGCATATGTTTCTCTTGGTTGGAGAACAAGATGTGGGAACACCTCCTCAGCAGGGTCTTGAAGAAAAGGAAGTTGTCTTTTTTTTCGTGACTCAGGGCTTGCGATATGTGGTATTTTCTCTTCGCTTCCTGAAGGGACAAATGACCCAATCGGAGGTATACATTCTGCAGATTTAGAGTGACCATGTAATCCCCTGGCTTGATGACAGTTCTGAGAAGGGCCACTGACACCATCCAGGTTGAAGAAACACCTTGTTGAAAGCCTTCATATTGAAGATGAGTCTCAACTTGTCCAAGTCTTTCTTTGGAACAAAAAAGAGTGCAGAGTAGAAACCTGGCTCGGTCTGAGTCGAGCCTAGTGACTGCATCTGAAGCAATGTGTCATAGATAGCAATGGATCATAGAACAACCTGCTGAGTGGGATACGTTCTGGTCTGGGAAGAGTGTCGGAGGATGATTACTGACAACAGGAAGTTGAAACCCCTTCAACAGGGTGGCAAGAACACAAGGGTTGTCCCAAATGGTCCAGTTTGGGGACACAAGTCACATGCCTTCCACCTACTGAAGAAATCTGTATAGGCACAAATGGGACAGAACAGTCACTGTTTGTCAGGTTTCTGGATGGAGGACTGATCGGAAGTGGAGGCTGGTCTAGTAGCAGTGAAGGACTGATGTTGGTGTCCAGAGCATCTGTTGCTCCCTCATGCTCGAAGGGAAGGCGATTGCAGATCTGGGTTCGAGGGAACATACCGAGCAGGTCATCTTTGGTGCATTGAATCTTCCAACTGCAAACGTTGGTATTTCAGCAGTTCTACTGAAACTTGCAGGTGAGCTTCTTGCCCCACTTGACTGGCCACTTCCTGAATAGCCCCACTGAAAAGAGATCTACCCAACTAGGGCTGATGAAAGAGGTAAGTGCAAAATCTATCCTCCCAGGAGGATAAATGGACAGAACCTCAACGACACATTGCAGTGACGTAGGAGAAAAAATGTGCCAACTGGTCCAGAATAGTCTGGAACTGTTCTTACATCAACACCATAGTAGCCTGAATATATGCCTGCTGATGTGAAGATGCAGGTGCAACCACCACAGCAACTGCTTCAGATGCTGTCAAAATCATATTGAGCGGGGCCATACCCTTCCTGATGGCACCAACCAAATGTAGGAGTTCATGATCTTCAACCAGAAATGGAGAGTAGGCTCTCCAAGTCGACCCCAACAGCGCAATATCATCATCCACCAGAGGAGACACAATCATGACTGAAAAGTCATGTACATGCTCCAATGGTAAACTGAAGCGTGTAGTCACGAACGCATCCTTGACCTTCCTCAAGTTATCAAAGGCCATATATAAAGATGCCACTAGTTAAGTGATGCAGGATGTAAGAGGTCTGGTCTTCGCATAAACTGATGTAACTGGTAAGCAAACACTAGCTAAACCAAGATCATGCAGTAGTAAAACCCATCAAGGGTGACGCCAAATGCGATGCCAACATTTTAGAAGTAGTGAGCGGCACAAGGTAACGTACCAGCATACCAGTTGCATAGGATACAAACGTTAAGGCAGTAGAAAGCCCAAGAGATCACCGAACCATATGCATTGTTACCAATTGCCACCCTAGACACTCTGCAAGTGACCGCTGATGCCAACCAGGTATGCCATAAGGGAGCGCCAAATCAACTGTATTATGAGGAAGTGCCGAACTCCCAGGCAATGTCGTGAATGACAAACGAAGCAGACTGGTATTCAAAAGCCAAATGCACTATGATGGGGCACAAAACCAGAAAGGGTGTGAGGAAGCGCGAACCCGCGACACTATGAGAAGTATGAGCGCTGTGAGTAAGTGGTGAACTGGAAGCAAGCGGTGTTCTGAATGCAGGCACCACACTGACTGAAAGCGCCAAACCAGGTTTGATCACTGTCCTAGCTGAAAGTGCTGAGCCAGGGTTGATCTCTGTGCCAAGTGAAAGCGCAGAACCAAGAGCAAAGAGCACTCCAACTGCAAGTGTGGTTGTCTGACATCATAAACAAATCGTAAACAAAGCTTCAGAGGAAAGCTCTGCACTGTTACAAAAAGGTTGTCCTTTACATAATGGGTCCATGTGAAGAGGATGAGAGAGTGCCAAACCGGAAGCCTTCACCTCTCCTAGATGAAGCGCTGCACTGGAGACAAAAATGGAAAGTGAAGTAGAATGCGCCAAACTCGCCTTTTGTTAAGATATACAGGGCATCACACCAAGCTGCGATCACAACTGAAGTCGTATGAGATGGAACATCAGACGATGACAAAACTACTGTCTTCCAGGACCGGACTAGAGGCAAGCAGTCTAAACAAACACCAAAGATACCTGCTAAGATAGAAGTTGGAGGCTTCCACCAAAAAATCTTCAGTAGGAGACTAAAACGAAGACTGAAGCACTGCCAACTTCCTCTAACGTTCCAACTTAAGTCATTTTGATGTAGATGGGGGCCTCATCTAATTTCTTACGATCTCTGTCTGCTAAGCAACTTGACGATACTCAAAAAAGTTGGCGTCATCCAGCTTCATGCAGAAAGTACAGCAATGTGACCACCTGCAGCACCTCAAACAAACCTCACAAATAGCATGCGGGTCAGCCACAGAAAAATTGCTGCAATGTTTCCGTTTCTTCAAAATATTGCGATTAGATCTACCCATCTTCTTGAAAGAATAACCAAGCAATGCACAAATTTATCACATGATCATAAGAGCAGCACAAGCACCGAGCATAGAGATGATACAGAGGTCGGGTGATCACAGGCCAGTAAGATTTGATTCAACTTAGCTCACAGCACGTTTCCACACATGGTCGAAGAGTACAAAGATGGCTGCAAAACGTGAGATAGGATAAGTTCAAAAATAGAACCTTTATGGAAAATGACACGTAAGATGTTAATCAACAGATGGGACGTATTCTGCACACACGGAAAGGCCTAAAATATCTTTGAGATGGACCTTTGTGTCTGAAGGAAGTGTAAGTATTTGAGTCTACAGTCTGTCATCATATCTGGCTGAGCAACCTTACTGCCAACTATAGTCTGATCTATTGTTTCAGCAGCTATTTGTATTTCTGTTCAATTTTATGAGTAAACATGCTTTTCTAGATATCCCACTGAATGCCTAGTTAGGCTGATGCGGGTTATTTCCACATATGCTATTTGAAATTGTGTAAATTTTAGGGATACACAGCAGCAGCCAAAAAACAGTTTTGTTTCTTTTTCCGTCAGTACTTAAATGTTGCTGACATCATGCATAGAATATATCCCTGAATATGGTAAGATGGATCAGGAGGATAGGTCAGTAATACAAGTTCAAGGAAGAAAACAGCAAAGAAAGCTACTTACTTCAATTTCATGCGTTATGTTGTGTTACAAGAGCTTACCTTGATCAGAGTCAGAATCCTCCCCCAGAGAGTTTTCTCGATGGTAGGATACATCATTGAAGGACTGCTCTGAAACCACATGTTGATCCCAATGAATCACTAAGGTTTATCTTTTCCAAATATTACCTAAAAAGTTATGGGTGAACAGCATGGAAGCAAAGCGAGATTGACAAAGGGATGATTAAAACACAATGATGAGGAAATGTTTTTGAAAGTAATTTACACTGACAAGGGAATGCCTTCACCAGGTCTAAAGACTGATAATGTTTCAACCATGGTTTCAAATTGGTTAAGATCTTGCCAAGTGTTATGAAAGAGTAAATATAACAAGTCATCAGAAGTTAATGTTTGCTCTGAGGCAGATGAAGGTTGCAAACAAGCATTGTCACTAAGGTTGGCATTGAGATTTAGCCTGGAAATATGCAATTGCTGGGCATACTTGACCATACTGAACTCAAATGAACACATTTAAATGGCCATTTACTAAAATTCTTTAACACATTCTAAATTTACAAACATATTTGTACTTTCTTAAGAAGCAGTGTTTATTTGTAGACAAAACAGAGAGTTCTTTTGCATTTGGTTGGCATTTCTGCATACAGTACAATGCGTCTTGGGGCTGCTCAAAATGCACTTGATGACCGAAAATCACATCAGGAGTAATATTTGTGAGAGTGAGGAGAAATTATCTACCCACCCATCTCCTCCATAGTGTCTGCATTCGCCTCCTCCATCTCCAGCTCCATTTCTACAAGCGACCCCGGCAGTGGCAGTGCACACCCCAGGTCCACCAGCTGACGGTTGACAGTGGCGCTGCCAAGGTCCTCGCTGTCATGTAGACGCACATAGTGCACACCCTCCTCCGACTGGGACACCAGGAACGCAGCCAGTACAGAGTCACTTGCCATGTCTGGAAAGGGAAATAAAAATGGTCCTGATGACAAGATGACCTAGATACACCTAAAGTAGTTCTGAAAAGAACCCACGCACAGATACAGCTTCATTCTAATCAGTACTCCATGTTGTCAAAGGACAGCCTACCTGAGTCAGTACACATGCCAGCATCTGTGATCAAGGTTTTCACAACAGGACTTCCACCACTTATGACATGGCACATGAAGGTGACATGTCATGATACAGCTGCAAACCTGATCCAAGCTTAAAACCTAACTCCTCATTACACATCTAGCAAACCCGTGCTTCACATATTTGATGTAAGCGATGACTGTGCTTCTTATATTCATTGCAAGCAAGTGTTTTTGATGAGAGGCAACCCATGCCTGTAGTAACTTGTAAGGATTAACTTGTGCATGTTATAAGAACCAAACTATGCTTGTCTAATGCAGCAATCCATGCTTGTAAGGTAGAACCTATGCTTGTTGTTAGTAGGAACATATGCTTGTCCTAAGGGGAAGCCATATTTGTCTTAAGAAGGATCCCATGCTTGTCCTACTGCTTGACAAGTATTAGATGAGCCAACACAGTGAACATGTTTGTGACAAGCAGGTGGGGCAAATAATCTGGACGAATATGCTTGGTTGCTACAGGTAGGATAAGCATGTGCAATACCAGTGTTCCGGGTGGTTCTGGACACTCCGGCTGAACCAGTTTTTATCTGAAGAGAAAGTACTCAGTATTTATATTGAAATATTGTCAATAAATGCGTTGCAGGGTGCTGTGTGTTGCTTGTTGTTTGAGAATATGTTCATTAGATCTACATTAAATACAATTATGGAATCGACGCCATGCTGAGACAATTAAAACATGACTTCAAGTGGTCCAACTACATTCAATAAATGTGTTCAGAATGTCATTAAATAAATTGAATAAACTGATGAATAATATCAACATCACCATTCACAAGAGTTGTCAAAAGTACATATAAATTACTCTGTCCATCCTTTTCTGCGATCGTGTAATGGAAGTCTAGTCACTGTCAAGTGACATCTCGGCTTTCGCCACCTCAGTCTTTACGCTCAGATAAGATGTTTCAAGAAGAAACATGCATGAAGTGTATTTGTCACAGATCATAACGCAGCACGATATGTCCAATAGGTCCCATAATTTACATTTATTGGTTAATGCATTCATAATACCATTATTTTCCCAAAACGTTCGTCTGAATCTAAAAGTTTACGTTTACGAGGACAACATTACTGTAATATGATTGGCTGCCTTGGGTCATGTGCTTGATTTTGGACAATCACAATCCCTATAGCAGACTGTGTCGAAAAAGCTGAATGTGGCGTGAAATCAATACTGCTACTGTTTAGTTTGAGTGATTTAGTTCAGCACAACACCATCACCACACCATTCGCACAAGGAAATTGAACTTCTCAATATTTAGACGACAACCTGTTTCCTTCTTGTTTCAAATGGAATGTTCTGGAGGGCGTTCCCATATATGCAAATTGGGGGGTCATTTGTCAGGTCGTGGCTCATCTAATACTTGTCAAGCAGTAAGAAGGAACCCGTGCTTGTCCTAAGGAAGAACCCATGCTTGTCCTAATGGAGCACCCATGCTTGTTCCTAATGAAGAACCTATGCTTGTCCTAAGGAAGAACCCATGTGGTCAGTCTCTCTCTTGGTTGATGCATGTCATGGCGGACATGATAGCCTGGTCAATTACAGAATGCTACTATAAAGATGGAACACTGATGAGTGATGCACTGAATGGCAATGGTGGAATAATCATGTTCGTAACGACAGTTTCACCTAAAGCCATGATTTCTAGATAATTGTAAAGAAGGAAGAGACTTGACCCTGCATGGCAAGATGATGACCAGGTTAAGGCAGAGAGGTAAGTGATATAACCCTGCATGGCAGGGTTAAGATGACGTTATTACAAAGGTTCATCCTGACAGAGCATCTAAAACTATCATGAAAAGCATTTATCCCACATATAATGCCGAAGTGCATATGTACAGTATCAATTACAAAAATCCATCAATGCTGGCATGAGATACTTTGGTGCCAAGATATTTTAGCCAATGTTTCCAGTCAGTGAAAGGACTCCTCTGTTGCTGATTATTTCTAACATAAACAAGACAAAATTGTGTCCAGGGACATGGATGCCCCTGCTGCTGTAGGAAGCGTTCCCTGCACTGTGTGCTGTGGGGATTAATTTCTACTAAACAAGTTCAATAAACATGTATGCAACTATAAGATGCACACCTTTCGAGTCCTAATGAAACACAGCATAAGCTTAATCAATTCTGTTAAGACATTTTGTGGAGAAAAGAAATTCCACACAAATTACCTAAGTTCAGATGTCTCTAAATATACAAAAGCTATAAAATACAAAAACAAAATATAAGATGCACACCTTTTGAATTTCTATCAACGACATACGTGTGCTAAATGAGTTTTGTGCAGTGGTTTTTGAGAAGTGGATAAAGTACACCTCCTGTTGTATGTTATGAAGAGGATGAATAGAACTAATTTCAACTAACATCAAACATCTGTAGAAGAGACAACATTAAGAACCTGGATGAACAAGGGATGAGATGCAACCTCTAGAGTCTGAATGAAACATGTATAATCTCAATCAATTTTGTTGAGAAGATTTTAGGGTTGACAAATTCGCTACTTAAAATCCTATTTTGCTACCAGAAAGGAAAACACAGTTGCAACATCTTGCTACATGAAATTTTTAAGTGAAAACTGCTTATGTTCATCAATTAGCCATCATTTTCAAAGGATAGATCTCCACCTGACTGGAGATGTGGACAGCAGACAGATACACTTAGAGATTTAATGAAATCAAACTCTTAGACCTACAGACCACTAGTGAAAAGGTGGTGAGGAAGTGGAGAGAGGGTCAGTTCCATCAGGGAGCCTATATAGAGAGGGGAGGTGAAACTCCTCGAAAAACCGCTGAACGTATGTCTCACTTTGTCACGTGACCAGTGGAGACAATATGGCAGCAGCTTAGTATTTAAGATTGAGCTCGGTTCATTTTCAACAGCTGATTACATTCGCTGAGTGTTGTGACAACTCGGAACCTACACGTAGAAGGTAAGTCACCTGTTCTGTTACTTCAGTTCTAGTCACATATTTGTAATTAGTGTCAGTATAAGAAAATATGTTTGTAGTAAAGTTTCAAGTCGGCATCTTGTAACTCTCTGGCTTCAATTATCGGTACACAGCGAAGATAGACTGAGTTTCGTCAATAAAAGCTTCTTTCACACATTCCTTTATGTTTTAGCAGGGAAATATACCTTTAGTTGAAAGGTGTCTGCAAGCAATAGTGATAGTTTTGTGACTTAAAAACATGTTGGGGTTTAATTGGGGTGTGTGAAAAATGTGGCAGATCGCCGATCTGATCTGATGCGCCATTGAAATAATACACGCCGTTGTTTGAAGTGTGTCTAGATATTACTCACCACCGTATTTCACTTACACCTTTAATTTTTATGAGGGGAATTTACCATCAGGCGAAAGGTGTTTGCAGGTAATAGTGATAGTTTCATAATCTAATATAAATTGTTAGGACGTACTTGAAGTGTGTGAAATATGTGCCATCTCGCCGATCTGATCCGATCCGCCATTGAAATATTCCACGGCGTTGTTTGAGTGCTTTTGTTTCAGCTTCAAAAACTTCATTCACATACACCTTTAATTTCCATTAGGGGAACATACCATCTAGTGAAAGGTGTTTGGAAGTAATAGTGCTAATTTTATAATTTAAAAAAAATCGGTAGGGTGTTTTGAGGTGTTGAAAAATGTGCCATCTCGCGGTAATGTTCTGATCCGCCATTGAAATAGTATAACTTTGAGTGTTTCTACTTATTGCTCCAAAACCTCTTTCACGTGCACCTTAAATATTTATGAGGGGAATATACTATGATCCGAAAGGTGTTTGCAGGTAATATTTATAATTTGATAATCTAAACATATTGTTAGGATGTATTTGAGGTGTGTGAAAAACGTGTCATCTCGCTGATCTGTTCTGATCCGCCATTGAAATACTACACAGCATTTTTTGAGTGTTTCTAGTTATTGCTCAAAAAACTTCTTTCACACACACCTTTAATTTCTGTTAGGGAAACGTTCCATCTGGTGAGAGGTGTTTGGAAGTAATAGTGATGATTTTATGAATTAAAAAAATAATTGGTAGGGTGTATACATTCACAAGTATTTCATGTGTGTGAAAAATATGACATATCGTTGATCTGATCTGATCACTCATTACTACAAGCCAATGTTTGAATGTGTTTAGTCATCCTAAAATTCATTTCTTTCAAATACACCTCTAAGTATTGAGGGGAATATTCTATCTGGTGAAAGTGTGAGGTATGACATATCTGATCTGTTCTAATCTGCCATGGATGCCTTTGATGCTTGAATGTTTTAGTTCTGAAACTATTGTTGATATTTGACAAAACTGCAAAGGACTTTTTAACGCTTTGTGATGGTTTTAAACTTTCTGTTTTTTTAGGTGGGAGTGACTGTGTCAGTTGACATTCTGTCAGTATCCGCACATGCAGGAAGACATCTGGTCATCTTCATTAACTGCCCTCTTCAAAAAAAATAATTTCGACTTTGCCACGACCGTCCATTTGTCCATTATAGACTGAGTGTCTGTAAGAATGAGAGTGACTGAATCTACAACTCATTAACATGTGCTTAACTTTCCAAACTGTATTCCTGAAGGAAAAAGAAATAAAAATGTGTTCCTCCCTCATCACATTTTTTCTATCAAAAATTAAAAATCAAAGTCTTACTCGTCACTTTTGAAAAGAATGTGCCTGAGAAACATATTTTTATGCAGCCTAAGCATTCCACACAAACAGAAAACCACTGAAACATAATGATACATTTTAATTGTGTAACAGATCATTTCAAATACATATAACAACAGTGTTTGCAGTTCTTTAGTTTGCCATTTGGCCATCAGGGCTTGCTGCCACTTGCAGTCTTTAAAGTCTGCATACCCATTTTGTTGAAATCAAACCAATAAAAACAAAATAGTCTTCATTGTAGAGAGTTTCACAGTCCCTACAAAATCCATTAGTGAAGTGTATGGAGCACAGAGAAGTTTACATTAGTTATAGACTGCTGACATTCCTATGCGGCACTGAATATATACAGTCAGGCCGTGTTAGTCTGGACCCCAACAATCCGATTCCCGCGATATCCGAACAATAGCTAGCTGTAACCAATCTTGTTTACTATGTAAACTCATTAACTGTTGATTCAGTAATCCGGTGCTTCACTCTCCGTATCCGAACGTTAATCAGCGGTAACAGATTAGCTAATTACACATAGTTTTGCTTCATTAATCCGGCGGTACATCAAAAAGGTTGGGATAATCCCTTCACACCATGAGCCCCATTCAGTGGTAATTGTTAAGTGACACTTGCGAGTTGAAGATGTCGTTAGTTTGTGATTTTGATCAATTAGTTGGTCTCACTTTTGGATAGTTGGAGTAATACCTGTCATGCTTACTTCCTGTATAAAACACTGATCGTGTCAAAATGAGATCACCTGACGCTTGTCAGTCATAATGGCAAGTCTCGCCCCTAGGCGTAAAAGATGTGAAATTACTGCAGCACAAAAAAAAAAAAGAGAAAACCCTATAGCCAATATTGATCTTATGTGTAAACATTTTGGTCAAGAATTCGGACAGTCTATCGGCAAGAGCACAATTTCGGACATCGGATATGTTTTGTGATTGGCTATGATCATTTGACAGACAGATGCAATCACGTCGTTGACACGTGATCTTACTTCGTAACAATGCTGTCAGTCACAAGTATGCCAATGTCAAACTGACTAACTTGAAAGTTGATTTCTTGCCCCCAAACACCACATCGTACATTCAGCCAACTTGTATACGTTCGTATGTTTTTGTATTGCCATGTCAAAGGGAAGTAACCCTACTGTAGTTGTGTTCATAAAAGTTCGTTTCAGTAGTCCGTACGTTTCACTATCCAAACGTTTTTGATGAAAAACAGAAGTGTTCGGATTAACGCGAAGGATCAGGGATAATTCCTGAACATTAATACAAATTATGGGCAAGATGCTAGTTGAAAAGAAATGAGATCTAATTGACAGAAGACCACAAGGGCCTGCAGATAACTGAAACTGGCGACAGGAAGTGTAAGCAGCTTGTTGTGACAACATTCAGGGGAGCCTACTCCAATTTACCGAGTATTACTCCGGGAGATGCCGATAGTTGCCGACAATAAACTGGTTGAAATACTGTTAAGCGCAGCCGATTTGCGCTGAGAACAAACCAAGTCGACGTGTGCAGTGGAGCATGACGAGGAACACGTTAATTAGTACAAATGGTAAGGAAAGCAAGCGAGTGACCAATCCCTGTTATAGAGTATCCCTGGTTCCATATGGCCAAAGACACTACTGGGACTGGGAGGAAGGGAGAGATTAACAGCAATACGAACAAATGCTGCTACCAAGTAAGGGATTTTGCTACCTATTTTTAAACCAGGTAGGAAGTAACTGCTACAAGTTAAAAAGGTTAATTTCATACTCTGAGCTTTTGTGGAGAAGTGGATAGAGTTCATCCTAACAATATATATTCAGAGAGAAATTCAACAAATTTGTGTAAGTTCAAACTGAAAAAATAAATACAATACAAAATCAAAATATGAGATGCACACATTTAGAGTCCCTGTAAAGCAATTGTGTAATCTAAATTAATTCTGTAGAGTAGTTTTTGAGAAGATGTTGATAATGTACACCTCCTCTAAAACCCCATGCTCAGAAAGAAATTCAACAAAATTTGTGCAAGTTCAAACGGCATTAAAATTGAAAAAATATATAAAACACAAAATCAAAATATGAGATGCACACCATAAGAGTCCCAAGAAAGCTCATGTATAAGTTCATTGAATTCCACAGAGCTTTTTTTGTGGAACAGTGGATAGAGTACATTCTGCTTTGTATGGATGGACCGACGGACACGGAGGGCAACCCTGTATAAACCCTTCATAAAAACAAATCCAAAACATACACAAAAAGACAACTAAAAGACAGTTACCATGGAAGTGGGTGATGGCTTCTTGTGACCATGCCCCATCAACAGGTGCCACGTCAGCCAGCTGGCACTCAAAGCCATTCACAGGGACCTTAAGGAATTGTGGGGGCAGCCTCCGTATCCTGCCCCGCTCACAACTCAGCGTCTCTCGGTAATCCACTAAGTACACCTGGAATATAACAGAGAATAAAATTGGGGAATTTCACACACCTAGAAGATCAGTTGGTCGTTTGGTCAGTTAATGCTACACTCAGCAATATTCCAGCTGTATGGCGATGTATGTCAATGATCGAGACTGGGCCAGACAATCCAGTGATCAACAGCATGAGCATTGATCTACACAACTGCAATACCTTGATATGTCATCAACCATGATCGCATTTCAAGTCAGCAAGTCTGAACCCATTGGTCACCTCAAACAATAAGCATGGGTTACTGAAGACGAATTCTAACCCAGAGTTCAGGGTTGGAAAATCTGGGACACATGAAATTGGGGAATATCACATAACTGGAATATAACAAAAATATAACTGGGTAATATCACATTTCAATATCTGCGAACCAGGGGTTTCATGCTGATAGGGAACCAGTTGTTCCTAATCTGATATGAACCCACCTTATACACGGTGTCTTCCATGGCCACCATCTTCCCTCTGTACCACATATTCTCTCCATGTTTCTCCACCAGGCAAGGCTTGTCACAGGTAGGCTCCCAGTCACCATCACCTTGTGTAGCCTCATCACTGTTAATGTACTTCTGAACACCCTCCATCATGACCTCCACCTGTTTCGTTACCTCTGTAAGGTCAAGGACAAACTTGTCCAAGATGGAGTCTTGACCTAACTCAATGCTGTAATCTTTCTCAGTCCCCAGCTTCAGATACAGGAAGCCATCCTCCCTCTCAGCAGTAATAATATTCTTGTCAGATGCATCATGTAACTCTGTGATGGGGAAGGGGTCAATAAATGCTTCAATTCGCTGTAAAATAACATGTTCTTCATCTTCCTTGATCTCTGCCAGCTGTTCTTGCACAAGGGTTTGACCTACAGACTTCTGATCACTTAACAAGTCAACTTCCATACAACAGCTGTCCAGGTTAGAAATGACCCTTGCAACAAGTTTTGTATCCTTGACAAGTTCTTGAAAGCGAGAACAGCTCTTTAAACTCCAGTCCCGTCCAGCACAGGTGATGTCCGTGAGACAGCACCGGAAGGCCTGACACGGGAGTTGAGTGAGGTCGAGGGGCAGGACTAGGAAGTCTGACTCTGGTATAGTTTCTATCCTTCCCCAGTCCACCAGCTGGACATCACAGTCAGATTCTCCGACTGTCATCAGCCTGCCCCGAAAACACTCATCCCCAATTCGTGCCATGCCTACACGTCCTACAGCCAGGTGTTCTTGATTGACCACCTCACGGGTTTCAGTGGAGGCAGTCTGTAGTTGCTCTGCAATAAGGTTAAGGTTGGCAACGGAGGACAAGAGTTGACAGAAGAACTGGCCTGGAGACTCAATGTGGCTGGCAGTCACTTCGTATTCTTCCCCCACATTCAAAGTTGTCGTCCTGTAATGAACATGACAAAATGTGTGGAAGTGAGACAGATTGGTTTAATGTATCTCCTTGGCTTTTGAGGCCCACATGTGTTTTCATGCATACAAAGACTTTAATATTAGGGGCATGTTCATTTTGGTTCATGCATTCCTCTAAAAGGCCAAAATCTATAATTCTTCAAATGTATTGGCAGTAGACGTAAGAAGTTTTAAAATTATTTAGGCCCTGGTAAATGACTATTTTTCTAACTACGAACTGTGAAAACTGTCCATCACTGCCCTATGATGTAATTGCTTCAGTAGCACTTCAATATCAGCAACAGGGGAAGATCAGGTAAAAGTAGCATTGAGGAAAATGATTGTTTCCTTTCTCACGACATTCACTTCCGACAGAGGTTACTCCTGTCATATCTTCCTACGTAACCTCTGTTCCAATACGGCCATATTTCCCGGTCATCGCGTTAAAAAGACTTAGCTCCAATATGGCGGCCCCCATGCAGTTGGTTCATCAACGTGCGAAGGAAAGAGTCGTGACGAGAACGATTAATAAAAAATACAAATGAGATAAAAGCACATACATTGTAAAACCCTGTGAAAGAAAGGCCAGTAAAACTAACTAGAATATCATAGAGAAGAATGTAAAACTAGTGATTAGACCTAAAAAATGTATCTATAGAGGACAACACAATATTAAAATGAGCTATAGCTTGCCAACAACAGAAGTCTCATTCAGAAGTCAAAGAAATTCATCTAGGACAAAACATAGGAAGATGATAGAAAGCTCCTCCTGGATCTACTCTTACTCCTCCACGAAATATCCAAAGAGTAATCAATGCAACAACCATGTCCATGAAGAAACAAAGTATATTGCAGGAAACATGGTTGACACCATAGTGAAATTTTCTCACATTCACGGAAAGAAAGTAGTAACAGATAAGGGGACAGGCGATACAGAATGGACAAATACAGACAAAACAGAAATTTGGGTACTCATCGTAACTCTGCTGACACGTGTTCCGATTCCAAATCAGATTCAAGTCTTTGATAAGTATGTTGAGGTTTGATGACAAGGAAACAATAAGTTTCAGAAGTGCAAAAAACAAACTGGCACCAATCATCTGGGATGAGTTTGAACATGCTCTGAGGAAACACTAGAAATCTCACTGTAGACCAGCAGCTTTTATAGTTCCATGGTTGATGTTCGTTCATCCAGTACATGCTAGCAAAACCCTACAATTACAGCCTCAAGATTTTCTGGAGTCAAGATTCGGACAGCAGCGAGCATATCTGAGGAATTCCACTTCTTAGGAAAGTGGTTCGAACCATCCAGGTTAAACAGATGACCATGAATCTGTGCCATCCATTCTTTGGTTTTGCTGAAATGTAACATCTGACAACTTCTTCAGACCTGGACTACAGACTTGCACTAGAAATGTTGTCAAACTGATACATGGATGGGACAGTCTGTCAGAATATACATGGATGGGACAGTCCGTCCGTCAGAATATACATGGATGGGACAGTCCGTCCGTCAGAATATACATGGATGGGACAGTCCGTCCGTCAGAATATACATGGATGGGACAGTCCGTCCATCAGAATATACGTGGATGGGACAGTCCGTCAGAATATACATGGATGGGACAGTCCGTCCATCAGAATATACATGGATGGGACAGTCCGTCCATCAGAATATACATGGATAGGACAGTCCGTCAGAATATACATGGATGGGACAGTCCGTCAGAATATACATGGATGGGACAGTCCGTCCGTCAGAATATACATGGATGGGACAGTCCATCCATCAGAATATACATGGATGGGGCAGTCCGTCAGAATATACATGGATGGGACAGTCCGTCCGTCAGAATATACATGGATGGGACAGTCCATCCATCAGAATATACATGGATGGGGCAGTCCGTCAGAATATACATGGATGGGACAGTCCATCCGTCAGAATATACATGGATGGGACAGTCCGTCAGTATATACATGGATGGGACAGTCCATCTGTCAGAATATACATGGATGGGACGGTCCGTCAGAATATACATGGATGGGACAGTCCGTCCATCAGAATATACATGGATGGGACAGTCCGTCAGAATATACATGGATGGGACAGTCCATCCATCAGAATATACATGGATGGGACAGTCCATGCGTCAGAATATACATGGATGGGACAGTCCGTCCGTCAGAATATACATGGATGGGACAGTCCGTCAGAATATACATGGATGGGACAGTCCATCCGTCAGAATATACATGGATGGGACAGTCCATGCGTCAGAATATACATGGATGGGACAGTCCGTCCGTCAGAATATACATGGATGGGACAGTCCATGCGTCAGAATATACATGGATGGGACAGTCCGTCCGTCAGAATATACATGGATGGGACAGTCCATGGGTCAGAAAATACATGGATGGGACAGTCCATCCGTCAGAATATACATGGATGGGACAGTCCGTCCGGCAGAAAATACATGGATGGGACAGCCCGTTCGTCAGAATATACATGGATGGGACAGTCCGTCAGAATATACATGGATGGGACAGTCTGTCCATCAGAATATACATGGATGGGACAGTCCGTCCGTCAGAATATACATGGATGGGACAGTCCATCCATCAGAATATACATGGATGGGACAGTCTGTCAGAATATACATGGATGGGACAGTCCGTCCATCAGAATATACATGGATGGGACAGTCCGTCAGAATATACATGGATGGGACAGTCCGTCCGTCAGAATATACATGGATGGGACAGTCCATCCGTCAGAATATACATGGATGGGACAGTCCGTCCGTCAGAATATACATGGATGGGACAGTCCATGCGTCAGAATATACATGGATGGGACAGTCCGTCCGTCAGAATATACATGGATGGGACAGTCCATGCGTCAGAATATACATGGATGGGACAGTCCGTCCGTCAGAATATACATGGATGGGACAGTCCATGGGTCAGAAAATACATGGATGGGACAGTCCATCCGTCAGAATATACATGGATGGGACAGTCCGTCCGGCAGAAAATACATGGATGGGACAGCCCGTTCGTCAGAATATACATGGATGGGACAGTCCGTCAGAATATACATGGATGGGACAGTCTGTCCATCAGAATATACATGGATGGGACAGTCCGTCCGTCAGAATATACATGGATGGGACAGTCCATCCATCAGAATATACATGGATGGGACAGTCTGTCAGAATATACATGGATGGGACAGTCCGTCCATCAGAATATACATGGATGGGACAGTCCGTCAGAATATACATGGATGGGACAGTCCGTCCGTCAGAATATACATGGATGGGACAGTCCATCCGTCAGAATATACATGGATGGGACAGTCCGTCCGTCAGAATATACATGGATGGGACAGTCTGTCCGTCACAATATACATGGATGGGACAGTCCGTCAGAATATACATGGATGGGACAGTCCGTCCGTCAGAATATACATGGATGGGACAGTCCATGCATCATAATATATATGGATGGGACAGTCCATCCGTCAGAAAATACAAGGTTGGGACAGTCCGTCCGTCAGAATATACATGGATGGGACAGTCCGTCCGTCAGAAAATACATGGATAGGACAGTCCGTCAGAATATACATGGATGGGACAGTCCATCCATCAGAATATACATGGGTGGGACAGTCCGTCCGTCAGAATACACATGGATGGGACAGTCCATGCGTCAGAATATACATGGATGGGACAGTCCGTCCATCAGAATATGTGCTTCTGGACTGTGAGTTTCAAACAGAGAAAGGAGGAGATATCAACACATCATTCCTGTACTACAACAAAGTGAAGGAACACACAGACAATGGTACACTGTTACAAAAGACCAAAAGGTGACCACTGATGATATTTCTGAACATGTTGGATCTGGTTGGCATAGCTTCACACACAAAATGAGGACTCAGGTATACAGAGATAAGGACTATGAGATGCATTTTCCTACAAACTACTGCACACAATACATACACATCCACCACACACACTACACATACATCCACCACACACACACATACATATCTCCCTCACTCATACACACTGTACACATACAACCACACACACATCCATGACACACACAATACACATACATCCACCACACACACACATACATATCTCCCTCACTCATACACACTGTACACATACAACCACACACACATCCACCACACACACTACACATACATCCACCACACACACACATACATATCTCCCTCACTCATACACACTGTACACATACAACCACACACACATCCACCACACACACAATACACATACATCCACCACACACACATCCACCACACACACTACACATACATCCACCACACACACACATACATATCTCCCTCACTCATACACACTGTACACATACAACCACACACACATCCATGACACACACAATACACATACAACCACACACACATCCATGACACACACAATACACATACATTCCCTGCAACATGCAACCCCCCCATCTCCACACGATAATCAACACCCAACATTTACACTATGCAAACATACTTGATGACCTCCTCCACAGGTTTTCCTCCTATTTGGGTTTCAGGCAGGTTCTCAGCTTCGGTCTCTAGAACAAGCTTGACAGGGGTGTCCAAACTGTCGGAGAAGATGCGTTTCACCTTGTGACTAACCGCAACAGGCGTGGCAGCATCCACACCGACATTCTTCTGCAGCATCACCTGGTTCACAGCAAGTCCCATGTGCAGCAGATGCACAATGCAGCTCCCATTCTCTCTCAGGGTCAAGATGTCCATGATCAGTGTTCTAGGACAAGAAACATTTGCAGTTAAACTCAGACATATTGGGTTATTTACTCCATGGATGACAACAAAATGGCAGGGTCATGTGTTGCAACATTCTTGCATGGCACCAATTAATTGTGGTCACTGGCAGTTATTTCTATGTTATTGGTTAGATCAGTTATCAATGAAGTTCTTATTGTTGATGTACTTGTAAAAATGAATCGTCTCCAATATGGTTTTGTGTTCATGGAATTACACAAAGTGCACATTGGATTTATTGAAGATGAGGTTACAACCAGCTTCCACGTCTGATTGTAACCTTCGCCCTCCCAGCCTCCACGTCTGATCGTAACCTTCGCCCTCCCAGCCTCCACGCCTGATCGTAACCTTCGCCCTCCCAGCCTCCACGTCTGATTGTAACCTTCGCCCTCCCAGCCTCCACGTCTGATTGTAACCTTCGCCCTCCCAGCCTCCACGTCTGATCGTAACCTTCGCCCTCCCAGCCTCCACGTCTGATCGTAACCTTCGCCCTCCCAGCCTCCACGTCTGATCGTAACCTTCGCCCTCCCAGCCTCCACGTCTGATCGTAACCTTCGCCCTCCCAGCCTCCACGTCTGATCGTAACCTTCGCCCTCCCAGCCTCCATGTCTGATCGTAACCTTCGCCCTCCCAGCCTCCACGTCTGAGTGTAACCTTCGCCCTCCCAGCTTCCACGTCTGATTGCAATCTTCGCCCTCCCAGCTTCCACATGTGACTGTAACCTTCACCCTCCCAGCTTTAGTACCTGGTTTTGATACAGTGACTTGTCTGCAGTTAACTCTGAAAATATGTTGCCTATCGGAAATTAGTTCTCTAAACAACTCACTTGTCTGCAGTTAGCTCTCGGAACAGCTCAATGGCTGCTTGGCTCCACACACCCTCCGTGGGACAGACCCCGGCCAGGGTGCACAGAACTGACTGTGCTGGCAATGTCTGGAACTGTTCTGGGAGCTTCCTCACAGCAGAGCATGCCACTGTTTCGGAGGTGCCAAAATCCACACAGAAGACCTTACACTGTCCTCCTTTCTGCCAGCACACCTTGCCTCGGCACCAAGCCTCACTGTCACCACTACACCGACATGCACACATCTGGCCTGGCTCTGGAGCTTCCAGCACCATGTCACCTTCTGCCAAATCATTGTAAAATTCAAACATATTCTCCATCAAGTCGTCAACACTGTGCTTCATGCTGTCAGGTCGGATGTACAACTCACTTGGGGTGACAGCATGGATGACACGGACAGCACTTCTCTGTCCTTCTTTAAGCTCAATCAAACTGTATGGGTTTGGGACTGTGTCCAATTCTTCAATATCAGCAAACATTTGGGAAGAGTCCGAAGGAACAGCAGACACATTGCTGTCCATCACGTGTGATTCCACTGCCTTACTATCTACCTGAGATACATCTGTCCCCTCTACCAGAGATACATCAGCCTTCTCTACAACACAACATAGTCCATCATCAAACAACTTCTTTTTCACATCAACATCCCCATCATATAACTGCACGCTGTATCGAACATCCTCATCTCGCAACTTCTGCACAACCTCTAGGGACAGTGTTTTTTCATTGGTGACCTCGAACAGTGTGTCCATGGCAGCATCTTCTTTGCCTTCTACCACAGCCAGGTTGCACAGCTTGCAGCTGGCAGCCTGCACAGGCAGTTTCAAGTGCTCGTGTTTAATGGCGTATATGTTTGCCTTCGCCACTTCATCCGAGTTACCGTAATCCACAAACTGTACCCTGCATGTTTCCTCACCAACAGTCTTGACAGAGCCACGATACCACTGCCCGTCTTCAGCGTACAGAGCAATCACAGCACAACCAACTTTCAGCCAGTCCTGTGAGTCTTGTGGAGTCTCATAGCCTTCGCTTATCGCTGCAGACAGTTCAGCAAGGTCACGCTCTGATGTCACCATCTGCACCCAGAAGTTCAGCACAGTGTCTACATGACTTACGAAGACCTGGACTCTCTCACCAGGGACCAGTTTCTTGTGCCGGAAACCATCTGCTGCTACAACAAACATCTCACATAACTGAACACTGAAAACAAGAAATGTTGTCACATGTTGTTCTAATTGTATCTAAATGTAACATCTGTAAACTCAACTCAGTGAGTGGAGAGATACACTGATACAATGTCTATACATTAACCCGGTCTCACCACTGTAAATGGAGAGACAAACTGATGTAACTTCCATACATTAACCCGGTCTCACCACTGTACATGGAGAGACAGGCGGATGTAACTTCCATACATTAACCCGGTCTCACCACTGTACATGGAGAGACACGCTGATGTAACTTCCATACATTAACCCGGTCTCACCACTGTACATGGAGAGACACGCTGATGTAACTTCCATACATTAACCCGGTCTCACCACTGTACATGGAGAGACACGCTGATGTAACTTCCATACATTAACCCAGTCTCACCACTGTACATGGAGAGACACACTGATGTAACTTCCATACATTAACCCAGTCTCACAATTCTTATCTCATGTACCCAGTTATCATTACCACACATTATTTCTCAAATGACATACCAGTTATACAGTTAAATTAACGAAGGCCACAAAATTATTATGATAAATCAATCATTAGATTTCATCCTATTCCGTTTCCAATGACCTAAATCATGTAAGTCAATTAACTAATGCTGTGGTGTTTTTAGATTAAAGCAGGAGGTGTATATTGACAAGAGCATTCATCTTACTGTTGGCTGCCTCTGCTATCTCCTCCTGCAGCAACTGAAGCACATTCTCCCCATCCTCCAGCTTCACCACCACACTGAACAACGGGGCGGATGTCTTGAACGTCACCTCAAGCTTCTTCTCCTTCACAGCTTCATCAAACTTATCAATCAGACACTGTGACCAGGATTCCACCCCGTCCAAGGTGCAATGATACGCTAGTGGGTGGGCTGACATGTTGTTAGGTGTCAACACAGCGAGTCTCTCCATCGTTGCAACATCTGTGTTACCATAGTCTACAAATCGTACTGTGACCTGTTCCTCAGCAACTGACTCCACAACTGCTCTGTACCACTGGTCATCTTCAGTGAACTTAGCACAACAAACCATGCCAGGTTTAAGTCCAAAGATCCTCTCTCCACCTGACTCTGTATACTCTGCCTGTAGAGCTTCTGTCAGTTGAGTCAGGCTCTCCTCTTCCCTGGCCAACTGTAAGTAGAAGGACCCATCCTCTTCCATGTATGACAAGAAGGCTGAGCACGTCCCAGTAACGTCTTGGGCAGGGTAAGAGTGAGATGGTGGTGGGGCATCTGTGGAACTGGTGACTGACTCTCTCTGCAGAGCTGCTTTCTCCTCCAGCAGGTCCAGCCCCACACTTCTCGTCAACTCGACTTTATAGGGTGCAGTCTGTGAAAGGAACTGTACATTCATTGTCTTCCCGTTGGTCATACTGGTAAACTTATGCCTCTGCTCGTCTGTCCAGCTTGTGAAATCTTTGAGAATACATTGATATGCATAAGGAGCACAAAGCATGAACTTTCTAGGAATAGGCTGTACATAGGCTGAGTTTACTTCCTTTGCAACACCAAGATCAAAGAAGTCAACTTGAACACTACTTCCATGGACTCCCTTCACCATTCCCCTCTGCCATGAATGATCTCCTGGAAATCTGGCACAACATGGCTGCCCATTCTGAAGTGTATCAAGCTGATTTATTGTCCCCTTTGCATAGACTAATTTCAGCTCCTCTTCAATTTTCCTCAAGTCAGCTTCATCCTTGAGAAGTTGCACAAAAAAGGTTCCATCTAAGGAGATGTTGGACACAACTCCTGGCTGAAGTTGACTTGGGACTTCCTGAGCTGGAGGCTGTGTTGGGATGAGGATTTCTGTCAGATCCTTCCCCACTGGAGTCTTCATCACAACAGTATAAGGTATTTCCTCAGAGATAAACTTGGTACTAAGTTCTTCAGTAGCGGCTTCTTCTGCTAGTACATTCTGGAGTTCTGATGTTAGAATTCTGATGCCATTCAGGCGACAACAGTAGGCCATGGGAGCCACACCTAACAGCTCTCTACTTAGTTGCTTTAATTTTGTTGAAGCAACAATGTCTGAGTTTCCAAAATCTACAAACACAACAGACACCTTGTCATCTTCCACCTTTGTAACACATGCACGGTACCATGTGTCATCGTCTGAGAACAGAGCCCCACAAGCAAGACCCACAGCAGGCGACACAGTATTTGTGGGTAAGTTGTCAATCTTGTTGCTAAAGGAGAGGATTGTGTTCAAGTCCTTGGTCTGCTGAAGATATATATCACTTCCTTCCACGTGGGAGATGCATGTAAGAACTGGTTCACCTGGTACAGTTTGGGCTCCATACACTTGATCCACAACAGGAATGTTTTCAAGTATTGGTGTGGCTTTCTCTGGAGGTGAACCAAATGATTTCCGCTGGTTTCCCCATGATTCCTGTCTTGAAGGTGGTGATCCGAATGATCTGGCCAGTTTGTGAGGCTCTTCCCTCTGTGGCGGCGAACCAAAAGGTTTTCTCTCAGTATGAACATTTGAAGAAGGAGATCCAAATGACTTCTTGGGTGACTGCATCGTTTTGGGACTGTTATGCAATGAAGGGGGTGAAAAAGACTTTGGAGAAGGATGATCAGTTCTAGTGGGAGATGGATAAAAGCCAGTACTCCTAGAAGGCGAGGTCAGATCTGGCATCAGGTGCTTGATGATATTAAGAGAGCCATGGCTGAGTTCCACCGTGTATGGCGTTGTTTTGGTGATAAATCGAACAGTGAGCTCCTTGTCTTCAGTGACCTCAGAGAACATTTGCTTCTGGTTGCCTTGCCATGTTGCCACACCCTGCAACCTGCACTCAAATGCTAAGGGTGGAACTGTGAAGAAGTCAACTTCAAGAGATTTCACACTTTCTTTACTTATGATATCACAGTTGCCAAAGTCTACAAATCTGACACTGATGTTTCCATCCCGGACACATTCTATGACTGCTCGGTACCAGGCTTCATCATCAGTGAACTTGGCACAACATGGCATCCCCTTCACGATGGAGGTCAGTGGACTCGCACTGTCCGAGGTATACAGTTCCTGAAGTCTCTCAGACAGCTCACTTACCAGGTCCTCTGCAGATGACAGCTGCACATAGAAGACGCCATTCTCCTCCACATGCGTCACGTAGGCGGCGTTCGGCTGAGAGGGAACAGTTTGTGGGTTGTAAATAAGAGACAACTCACTACTTTCTGGTCCATTCATACTGACTTTCACAAAGCCTTTCTCCTGCAACTTCTGAAGCACATCTACACCATCGACTATTAATGAAACATCCTTGCCCTGCTTGAAGGTACATGTAATTTCTTTCTCTGCTGTTAATGTTTCAAAGTAAGCAATAGCATCATCTGTCCATTCTTGTGTCACTGGGTCAGCATGTTCAAGAGCACACTCCAGAGCAAAGGGTCCAGGAGAGAGCATGGTAGGAGAGAGCATTTTAACATCTTCCCCCTTTACAACATCTGAATTGCCATAGTCAACAAAAAGGACAGTTACATTGTTTCCCTGAACAGACATGACCTTTCCTCTGTACCACTCTCCATCCTCTGAGTACTGAGCACAACATGGTTGACCACACTGTGGCTGATCCAGTGGTGTGCCAGCCCCGTCACTATAGATATTGGTCAGCTGTTCCATTACTGCCTGTAGCTGGCCATCAATGTCAGAGAGATGTACATAGAACTGGCCGGGACTTTCAGCCAGACACACAAACACTTGCTGTGTCTTTCCTGTAGGTCGAATAGGTGCTTTGTAGTCCAGTCTTCCAGAGGCTGAGAGGCCGACAGATTTAGGTGAAGTTACTTGTAATGCAGGGAACATTTTCTTCAGGGTGTCTGTAATGGACTGTCCAGACAGTAGTACATCCACAACATGAGTACCTCCATGGACGGCTGTCACAGTCAGTTGCACTTCCTTCTCTGTTACAAGGTCATGGAATGTATCGTCGACCTCCGCGCCCAAGCTACAAGACAAGGCCAGCTTACAATGTACGGCTTGCATAGGCAGGGTGAGGAACTGTGAACCAATTGCACAAACATTACAAGGACTTGCTAACTCAGAATTGCCATAGTCCACAAAAAGAACACTGACACCACTCTTGTCAACATGTTGCACCTGAGCACGGTACCAGGATAAGTCTTCGCTGTACTTGGCCACTGCTGCCATTGCTGGCTGGGGGTTTGGCAGCTGGATGCCATTGCCCTGAGAGTAGAAGCCTTCTAGGTCTTTCATCAGACGGTCCAAATCAGGCGAGTTGTTTGAGGGTTGGAACCAGAAACTGGCCAGGGAATCAATGTGTGACACAAATCCAGTCTCAGTCTGGCTTACATGCAGAGACAAACTGTTAGTAAATTTTAGCATGACAGATAAAGGGGACTCCAAAATGGCTTGAGAGGACTTCTGCAATTCAGAGGTACTTTCTTGAATTTGTTTAGCTACTCCTGCAGACACTATTTCTGCGCCAACATCGCATCCGTTCACCTCTAGTTTGACTGTGTAGGATCCATTTTGTTGAGACAGGAAGGTACAAAGAGCTCCATCTTTTGTAATATCCTCCAGGACACTTTTGGTATCCTCTGTCCAAGAGGAGGTGAGTGGACAGACTCCACTCAGACTGCACTGAATGGCTTGCATAGGTGTGTTGATGATATGAGGAGACACCTCCTTCAAGGCGTCTGCATTCACGGTGTCACTGTTCCCAAAATCCACAAACAGAATATCCACCTTCTTGCCTCTCATCTTGGTGACAAGTGCTCGGTACCATGCATCATCTTCAGAATATTGGGCCACGACCGCCATCCCAGGGAGGATGCTCCTGATGGGTGCTGCCTCTGTGGAGTAGATCCCTTGCACTTTCTCTACCAGGTTCTCTAGCTGTAGCTGGCTACTGCTTAACTGCACCCAAAATACTTCAGGATTTTCAACCCAAGAAACAAACACTTCAGCTTGACTAGTCAGTGTTACATTAGGCCTAGGAAATGTTGGTTGCTTAGACATATGCACAGGCACTCTTGGAATGTTACTTTTAATCAAAGTCCCATGACTGGCTTCTGCCATTTTCTCTGCAATGTCAAAACTCTGCACTGGATCCTTTAACCGCACAGGAATGCTTCCATTCACTGTCCTACCATCTTGGACAGCCATCAGGTGTTTGTCCAGGGTGAGAGATTCAAACATCTCTGCTGAGGCATCACTCCACTCTTGAGAGCCACTCTTTAAGTTGGACAACATGCATTTGATAGCTTGAGCTGGTTCACTTCTAAACACAGGTTTCAGATCCTTCACAGAACGCAGAGGAATTCTCTCAGTGTTGCCATAGTCTATGAAATACACCTCAATCTCATCCCGGTCTGCTGTCTGAACCACACCTCTGTACCATTGCATGTCTTCAGAGAACCTGGCTGCACACAACATTCCCTCTGTAGCTGTCAGGACACCAAGATCATCAGCAGGACCCAGCTGGTTGTACTCCCTGTTGAGCTGCGTGCTCAGATGATCCAGTCTCTCTGTACAGTTTACAAGCTGGCACCAGAACCTGCCTGGACTGTAGGCATACACCACCACGACTTCATTCTGACCGGAGGATAGGTCGACTGTTGGGAGGTTACTGACTTGAGATGATGCTCCCTCTGCACCAACTAGAGCAGCAGCTGGAGTCCCATGAGAGTTCAAGGTCACCGTCATGTCAGCATCTCCCTGGCCGATGTGTATCTTCCTGGTGCTGCCAAGAGAAGCTTCCTCTATGCAAGCTGTATTTGTACTTGCCCCAAAGTCTACATTGATGCTCTTCCCTGAAGGACTAACCAGTTCTACTGAGAGAATTCCTCTCTCTGGTTTTACTCCCCTGAACGTGGCTGTTAATGTCTGATCAAGGGCTAGATCCTCAAACTGAGCCGTGAACTCAGGTGGCCAGTAGCCCTGTGTGCAGGTCACTCCTGTCAGTCCACAGCAGACAGCCATTGGTGGAAGGGCCAGGTAGGCTGGCTGGATTTCCTTTACCTTCTCAGCTGACATGCACTCAGAGTTTCCGTAGTCAATGAAACGCACTTCCACCATTCCACTTTTCAGAACACCTGCAAGACGAAAATACAACATACTAATAAAGGTGAGAAACTGGTATAATTTCATTTGGAAATTTGTCTTCAACATGTTTTAAAGAAATAGAAGGCTGAGCATTCTTTCAAAATATGACACTACGCATCATAACTGTCACTGCACAGGGAAAACTCTGTGTATTTGAATGGGAGACAAACGTTGTTCCTTCCACCCATTTTTACATATCTTGTCGTTCATTGAAGATGCGACTAAGAATTCAGTATACCTCATTCCCACTGTACCCATACCTGTTATGACAGCGCGGTACCATCCCTCATCTTCACTGAACTGGGCCACACACGCATTGCCAAGGACTGGCGGCCTCATGGTGCCAGCACTGCCTTCTAAAGTGCTGTACTCTTCATGAAGGTCATCCATCAGCCGGTCAAGGTCACCACTCCATCTCGTCAGCTGTACACAGAAGTGCTCTGGGTCTGTGATGTGTGACACAAACACCTCCTCCTGTGTACCCGGAGTTATCTCCACTTCCTTGAACTCTGGAGGTGACTTCATCATGTCCGTGCTCAGAGCTCTGAAAAAGACACCCTGAAAGTCAAGTATTCTCTCTAAGTTGTGCTACTCTGTTCTAGTCATGTTCACCTCAACACCAGCACATCAGAGGTACCTGTAAACAATGGATACGTATATGGGACATGTGTGTCCTTCACCAAGTTACATCCCCTGGTTGTCCCAGCTGGTGTTCTGATCTACAGACATCAGAACACTCATTAGGTTTGACCGTTTCGCTGTGGAACATGCAAGCTGAACGCCAAAAGAACATCTATTACACTATTATTAAGAACATATTCACATGGACAGAACATACAGTAAGTCATCCATTTTTTTGAAGCTCCTGTGGCTGTGCCTGTGGGATTGCTGACTATTGTGCTGGTGATGAGGTGTTTCACTGTAAAAGGTGTGGGTTTGAATCATGTACATGTTTCAACCCCTACAAGTACTAGCAAAATTGCAAAGATTACAGGAACATGTATATATATTCTCACTCCTTCATCAACTGAAAGACATAGCATTCACTAATGATTTCCTCTGGCACTTAAAGTTATCATATCTGACTGAACTTCATAGTGTTACATGAACAGATCACATGATAATGTGCAGCACTGAACATACTGCCCCCTATTTTAGAGTTAGACTGGAGAAACTTGTGACCATGGCGCCATTCTGCCAATGATGAAGACACCATCCAGCATATGCAGACTGCCAGTGAAGATGACTGACGTAACTGTTTGTCACTTAGTCCAAAATGTCAAGATACATGTAAGCTGTGTGTATGGTCTGCTAGAATTGGGAGAAGCCTATGTAGAAAAAGATTAATAACTGTTCCAAGTTTTGTTTGTATATGTCTGTCAAAAGTGGGTCAGGGGAAATCTTTAATGAACGCCGCTCCTACACATATATGTGAAAGAACAACAGTGACAAGATAACATAATAAAACAGTACATTCTTTCATTTATCCGGGGGTTACTGGAACATGGAATCAGTCCCCAAACACTGTGAGATCTGCTGAATGCCTCTGTCGTTACAGACAGTATGCACACAATGCCTACCCTTGTGAGAATCTTGACATTCTTATTGGATTGAGTCGGACAGGCGTGTCCTACCAGATCATATGACCCATCTGGAACACAAAGAAACGAAATGTACGATCAGCTGCTATGGTTACAGGTAGTGGTGTTCGGATTAATTGAAATAATCAAAGATTGGTCACAGTGACCAAATACCCAAAGCAATTGATCACATTTTCTCATAATAGAACACAAACAATTCGGAACATATCTTCAAAGTTGTCAGGGTCTCAAAACTTGTTTGTTAATTAGAAAATTCACTTCAGTGACTGAAACTTCATAACTGAATATTCCATTGATTCCAGGAAGTTTATGTTCATGATACAAAGTTGATTACTTTTAAAGTAGCAGGTTCCATCATGTTATGCATATCTGCAATAACAACCTGGATAGGAAAATCTGAAAAATGACGCTAACAAATTCTTGTCAATGATTGTTCATTTGTCATGAAGCAATCATCACTTGTGAGATTTCAACCAATTCCAAACACAAGTTAAAGGGTGACATAAGCCACAGTCAGCTGACCAACATGTAGACCTGCAGGACAATCTCTAAGATGTCAACCATTTCGAACTGAAGATCTATTTCGTGTTGTTACTCACCGGACTGTCGGGTCCAGACTGGATAATTTACAGACCGTTGCAATATAGCTCAAACATTGCTGAATAAGGTCTAAAACAACAAAACCAAACCCTGTGATGTAACTGATGTCCCTGTCGTATTAACATATATAATATCTTAATATGTACATTAACCTACTATAAGCTAACTTTGACTATCCGACCTAAATGGCGTTGTTCTTGAGGTAACCAGACATTAGCTGTTGCGACTATTTGGTCCAGTCAAAATGTAGGCTGTTTTAGTTCTCTTAAGTTAAAGCATTCAAATATGTTTCTTTCCCATCGATTTCAAACTCACAATCAACAGAGCGCCAAATAAACATTTGGCCATGTGAGTAGGATATCCATACTTCTGAAACTAAGTATCTTCAGTTTCAAGTGGATATCTATAGTTTTAGAATTTAGATACCTCCATATTTTTAAAATCTTGGTATTTACTTCAAATAAGTATAACAGGTGCAACACTGTTTATCTAATACAAGAATTACACAAAATCCACCCAACAATGCCAAGTTATAGCTAATATAGCTTTATCTGTAAGAAAGCATATGTGCCTTACTCTACATCCGTACCGGTGGTAAACAACATACCAAGATGGCTATTAGATGACATAACAGCTATGTATTCAGATTTTTTCGAAACCTTATTCCCATTGTGTTGTTTCACTTTCCAGCCGAGAATAGGTAATGTTACCATGGTTACAAGCTCATTTAATATATCCTCGTCACTGGATTCTGACTGTGAAACAGACTTCTTGCCTATTAATGCATCTCGCAGTGCTCTAAAGAAGAAGTTTTCTGTTGGTAAAGCGTAAAATACTACATACTTTACTTTGAGAGTGTGGAAGCTTTTGATCTCTCTTGCTCACCATTATCGATTTGTTTACAGAAGGAAAACAGTTATATGATTGGTTGGTATTTACAGGTAGGCCAATATGTGAAGGGTTGATACACCACAATTGGTATTCTGTTGCTGTTGCACACTTTGTGTTTAGAATTACTCAAGATTTTTAAAGTAAAAAATCTTTAGAGCTTGTGTTGATGATTTTGATGTATTGTGTAAATAGTCCTTGCTATTTTGACATAGCGTAAAAGTAAATATTTAGTGTATTTTCATGCGCTGGCATTTACTTCTCTTGCATATTTAAACTTTTCTATAGCATTATATGTGCAAAGAGGCAGCTGACGACCTCAGATCATTATGAAACACAACACATACAAACAAATCCTTGTTGTTAATTACGAGAGTGTGACTTTTCGATACAAACTCTCGTACCGTTGTCAAGAAAGAATGTAACCTACAGTGGTGGCAAAGTATATATACTGAGTGTAACAAAGACAACAACATAACAAGGTAATTAACACAACACTGAGGTGATCAGTGATTGTGGACAGAGGTTTTTAGACGAAACATCCCAGCCCATTGGCTCAACATTGTCACAAAGGTATCATATTCCCCCGCCTAAATTATCAAATCAAACTTAAAAAAGTTGATGAAAATGAAGGTAGTAGTTTCAGATGAAGTTAAATGTGCCCTCCCAAAATGAAGCTTGGTGATGAATAAGAAAACCCAGTGACTAATTCTTGAGATATCATGTTGACAAGCTTAAAATGCAGATGAACATGCTGTGAAACACTAAGTGAAAGTCACCAAAATCTACTGGGCCCTGCACCTTCCCTAGATGAAGCTCCATGTCAAATGTGAAGAAAATCCAGAAAACAGTTCTTGAAGTATCTAGCTGACAAGCTTTGCAGTGTAACATGTTGAAATGTTCAATGTTATGTTAATGAAAAAGACTAGTAGACATATACCTTCAGATGTGATATTCGAACTGAACTTATTATGTTTCATATGTAGACTATATGTAAACGTTCACGGAATAAAATATGATTGATGTATTTACTACCTGGCCATATGAGATACAAAGTCAGGCAAACTGTACTGCAGTTGCGTTAAGCAAGACAGGAAGATGCTTTTTGCACATGACTGAAGACTGGTCATTTTACTGTGTTGCCCAACTCAGCTGCATGACAGTTTGCCTATCATCATATACATTCATATACATTACAGAATAGTACACAGCTGTGAATAACTCATTAATATGATCACATCTGTAGTGATGAATTTTTAATCCTTCCAAGAGATTATTAAAAGTCATGTTGACATGATAAAGACATATATCTTAATGCTGTATTTTCATGTTTAAACAAAAAAAAACAAAAACAAAACACAAAAACTACTGCTATTTCAATATTCTAAATTTGTGTCTAAGTGAACATGGTGTATCTTCAATGGAAGAACTGTTTGCTGATATTAATTGTAATTATGTCAAACGGTCAAACTACCATGTGTACAGTAACTGAATGGGACTCTTTCCTACCCATCAAAAGTTTGGACTCGCTAGTGTAAATGTAGCCACTTTTTCAGTCAACTGTTCTAAACTAGATTTTGCAAAAAATAATATTTGATACTGTTGAAAGGTATTGTTTACACATGAACGGATGTATTGTAAAACAAGTTCATAACGTTGAAAAGATTATTGTCACGAGTTCAATAAATGATGAAACTCAGTAAAAATTGGCAAATTCTTTTACAAACTTTTTCATCAAAACAAATCAAGATATTGGCACATGCATGATATTGGCACATGCTTTTCAGAAATTTGATGCATGATCCCCGTGCATTTCCTCTGCATATGGTGGTGAATGTATTCAGTTAGGAAGCAGAAGTAATACAAATGTCTCATGAAATTGAAATGAAATATAAACTAAAGACAAAATTCAATGTAGTCTTACGGTGTAGAGTTACCCAATGTAATGAAAACATTCATGATTTAACTTGTGTTTTAGAGCAAAATGTTTGTGCATTAAACCTGTGCTGCATCCGCAAAAAATAATGCGTTAGCACACAGTGGTCATTAAGTTCTCTTGTCATATGCATCAAGTTCAAAAGGCCCCTGAACACTCAAGTTCGAGTGTCAACCATTTTGTTTTTGTATGCCCTTGACATTACAGAATTCATTCTCTGTCTGAGTACTCGATTCCTTGAAATAGTACATGATTCCTGCTGTACCTGACCCGGATTTGAGTAGCCAAGTATCTGTCCCAACTCTATGCGGCGCCCTGTGAGCAGGGTTTTGCCTCAGTGAATAAATGGTTCTCTCTGAGAAGTGTTTCATGTTGCTACTCCATTTAAGTCCACGTTTGGAAACAACGTTTGTATCTACACTGAAACAGCACATTCACTGCAAAAAAGAAGTTGGCTATCCATACAACTTGGTTTTCCTTCATTGACAGCTTGGTCCAGATGTTTATTCAATATATCCATGGCGTCCCTGTCAGTTAATAATCTGAAGGAATTTAACCAGTGCTCTGGATAGTCAACTTCTTTACTGCAATGGGTGCAACTGTTACGGTGGAATGCACTAATAGTCATTCACTGATCTATCTGGCAGGCCTATACACCTTGAGATAGCCTAAATGTGAAAACAACATGCAACAAGGTTGATGAACTTCAAAAATTGTATTAGAACCAATGCACGACTACATGTGATTTGACATCGTTTAACAGGTAGTCATATAACAGAGTCACAACATGAACTGCCTACAAGCAACTACAAGAGATACTTCACCCTGCCCTACCTACGACAAGGTAGTTACTCAATATCACAGGTGAAAACAACACTCTGCCGGAAGTATTGGCTACTCACAGGCAGACTATGGAAGCTTCCACATCATTCGACCAGTCATGAATAAACGCAGTTTAACGAGGCAACTATTACTATATATGGATAGCCTAACTATAGCGGAGTCCATATGTTTACGGAAGTGACGTCACGAACCACGCTCACTCCGACATGGGTAGGCAGAAAGTCACAATGGCTGATGATAACAATGGGAATCGGTGTAGCGTGAAAGGCAAACAATGGTCAGACTATGTACTTAACATGCCCGTTGCGGCACGCGAACGGTACGAGAGGAAACTGAAGTATCGACAGGGCACTTGCACTTTGCCTGACCCGTATTGTTTGCGAAATGGCTGGGTGGATGATCCGACAATGTGGCCGGGGATAACTTTCACGGATATTTATTTCTACCTGATAGACACCCCAGGTCAGTTCACCCACGAATCTATGAGAGCCTTCAAATCACTGAAAGCATATGAATACGTGGAAAGTGGACACGTTTTTCCAATACAGTACCACAATGTAGATGACAGATCACCTCTGTGTTTGCTGAAAACAAAGGTTATTCCATCTCAGCGCCTACGTGAAAAACCACACCAGCCATGGGTCTGCATCAACAAGGCAAATGGAACAGTGTACTGTGCACATTGCACATGTATGGCAGGGTAAGTAATTACTTCTTTACATGTTATTGTTTTAGTTTTGTATAGTTTAATTTCAGCTGTACAGAAAACAATATTCGCAATTTGTTTCTCATAATAATAAAATAATGATAATGAATGATAATAAAGTGTGTAAAAAAGCCATTTGTCTCATTTTATTATCAATATATTTTTTAGACTAGGCGAGGTTTGCAGTCACATAGCAGCACTGCTGTTCAAGGTGGATATGGCTGTGCGAGCTGGACTTACATCAAAGGCATGCACAAGTGATGCCTGCAAGTGGAATTCTGCTTATAGAAGAGAGGTGTGTACAAATTGAATGTAGTATTAACAGTATAAAACCCACTGAACTCAGCAAGTCATTAATACAGGTGTTGAAAACTCTTATGTATTTAAGATTAATATGATATTTGCTATGTGTATATGATAACTCTCACTTCAACTTGTAAGTATATATATACCCCGGTATGTGTGTTGTTTTCAGCTTCATCCAGACCCGATATGTGATGTTCAGACTCTGTTTGGACGGAAGCAAGCAGTGAAGACTGTGTCAGCTACCAGTCGAGCACCACTTCCTGATATAGATACCCTACAGTCACTGAAAGCTGTCTGCCCCGATGCTGTTTTTTTCACGACCATACCCCCACTGGATGAAGAGGAAACTGACAGTGCTGATGAAGATGAGAATATGCAGTCATTCCCACCTGCACTTACAAGTTTAGAATGCAGTCCTGATGAATTGATAAATGGTGATAATTTGGTTTCCCTTTGTGAAAAAAAATGGAATCAGTATCACTGTGAGCCTGCCCAAATACATAATCTGGAAGAGGTTACGAGAAACCAGTCAGTCAGTCCACTGTGGTATGAACACAGGAAAGGCCGCATCACTGGGACTAAAGCTCATTCTATCCTGGTTATGAAAAACAACACAGATCCCGCCAACACGGTCAGCAGTATTATGGGGTATAATACCCGAGACCTTTCTAAAGTTAATGCAGTTGCATGGGGCATAGACAATGAGGACAAGGCCCGCAAATGCTACTCAAAGCATCAGGCTGGACACCATAGAGACTTTAAATGTAGGTCTGCTGGAATATTGATCAGTGCCAGTAAGTCATATATTGGTGCTTCCAGTGATGGAACTGTTAGCTGTTCTTGTTGTGGGAACGGCTGTCTTGAAGTCAAGTGTCCATACAAGCACAGAGACTCTGATATCACCACTGCAACTAAGGATCCAGGCTTCTGTTTGGATGATAACTTTATGTTAAAGAAAGGACATAAATATTACACCCAATTGCAAATGTATGTCCATGATGTAAGTTATTGTGATTTTGTGGTGTACACCAACATAGACATGGTTATTGCACGAATACCTCGGGACATTGCTTTTTGTGCCAGTCTGGTGTTGAAGTGTGGAAATTTCTTTTTTAAACATGTTCTTCCTGAACTCATTTCTCGCAGACTTGAGAATTCAAGGCCAAATAGGGAAGATGATACTGATAAAAAAGAAGTTGACAACAATGTTTGGTGTTTGTGTCAGCAAGAAGAGTATGGACTAATGATCATGTGTGAAGGTGTTAACTGTTCGTACACATGGTTCCACTATCCTTGTGTGAGCATCCGTCGAAAACCAAAAGGGTCCTGGTTTTGCCCAAGCTGTGTTATGGGTTGAAGTAAACTAAAAAAACTTGAACTTTGAACACAAAATACATTTCATTCTTAGGCACTTGTATTCTACCCTTGAATAGTATAACTGTACTACTTTAATATGTCAGTGAAATAATTGTGTACACACCATGTCTTAAATAGTATTTATATTTGTCATATCACAAGACTTTACTTATTATGTACATTGTTTTGCAAATGGCAATATCACAGTATGAGAATGGTTTTACATACATATTTGAACACATTCTAGTAATCTCATTCAACAAGTTTGGGAAGTAGATTGGTAATGGCACTGCAAATTGTGACTATGCTGTCAGTATTAGGAACCAGGTACATGTTCATTGTTGTGCTTATAATTTTGAAGTTTTTAAGTCTTTCAATGGCCCTCTCAACATGTATTCTCACTCTTGAAAGTCTTCGTCCAGTTTCAATCTCTTTTGGACTGAGTTGTGACTTTCCCTTGGTGAATGCTGGAATAGCCAACTGTGCACCACAGGCAGATAGTTCATCTGAAATAAGAAATCCACGGTCTGCTAGTACTAAATCCCCATGCTCCAGTAGCTGCAAAAATCCAGATCGTTGGGTTATGACCTTGTCAGATACCCTGCCGCCAAATGCTCTTGACACAAAACTTATAGATCCATTTGGGGATATTCCTACAAGAATCTTGATGGTGTTGTGGCTCTTGTAGTTCGACCAGGTCATTGCCCTAGCTGTAAAATTACCAGGTCTCTCAATAAAAACTTCAAAACAGTCAATGATAACCCTACAATTTTTATAACAGTTTTTAATGACCTTGGGCATAAACCTGACAACTTCTTCTTTCTCTGGCCAGTGAATGAGAAATGATAGTTTCTGTGCTAGTGGTGGCAGGGCACTGTTAATCAAATGGCTCACATGCTGTTTCGAAACACCAAACCTGAATGCCAGGTCCTGATTGACTAACCCTAATCGCAACTTCATTAACACAAGCATCAAAACACTACCAGAACTGAGCTGCATAGAAGTGGGTAGCACAGAGGCGCAGAACTGAACCAGCCACAAAAACACTGCATGGTTTCTTACACCGGTGTAAAACACAGTCTTTACGTCCTTCTTGTCGCCTGCAAGAAAAGATTCTCCAAACTTGTTCTTTTCAAGTTGTTGTTTTGCCTCTCTTAACTCCTCCTGTAATGTTCCCACTTCTTCCAGCAGCTGCTTGTTGTGCTTTTGCAGTCTCATGATCTGCCGAAGACATGGATCGTGGATATCTGCTAAGAGAAAATTATGTTTGTGAGATGACTGTTCACGTTACATACTGGATTGTTAGGAATAAAGAATATATTGCTGATACCTACCACAACTGTGTCTGGAAAGTTTTGAAATCACCCGGCTGATGAGATTAGCATAGATTAAAGCTGCTTTTGTATGTGTTTTTATAAGCAGAAATTAATGTGATGACATGGTAACTCACTGCCATTTAAGGATTTAGCTTAGATCAAAGCTACTTCTATATGTGTTTTCAAGCTGTGATGAAATGGTCACTCAATGCCATTTAAAGACTTTTGAACTGTAGGAGCATGTGTTGTTATAGTTGACAAGGAAGGTTTGGAGTGGTGTTTATGTAACATGTATGACTGGCAGGTGAGGCAGATTAGTCACATTTCCTGATTATGTCATTGACTAGGTGACAATATGTAAGTAAGGAAATAGGATGTGAGGGATTATTTGTATTGTATTGTTTGAGGATGTGTGGAAGTGAATAAAACAAACATGCATACATTTTGTGTTTGTAGTTGTTTTGCATAAAGACATGCGAGACAAACACTTGGGAGTTTTGCATTACATTCTTGCTTAAAAAAAGACTTGCAGTATTGGGCCAGAGTGAAGTATGAAACCTGGATATTGTGAATATGGTACTTTCCACAAATGTTTTAGAAAAATAAAGGTTGCATACTTGTCTCATTACACAACACAATGTATTGCCGTGCATAATTCCGAAAGCTTAGTGACAATATGAAAATTAGCTTATCAAATGTCTTTTTACGGGAATACCTTTTTTGGGTGAGGGATCATTTTCTTTTTCCTGCTCTACTGGTGTGCTGTTCTGTAGTGACATTTCCATAAGAATGGAAGCAACATCTTTTTTTTCTTAAAGGTCCTTTTCCTGTCTCTCTTTTTCTTCAACCCACCTTTGAGCCCTTTCAAATCTTTTCTTTTTAGCTTCAGGGGTGGCCCGGGATGTAGACTGATATCCCATATTCAAATGTGGGACAAAGTCAGGATCATTCTCCACAGAGCTTGCAGATCCTGTTTACAAAAAAACAATGCAAAATGTGATGCATAATTTAATACATAATGGACGGGTATTATAAATAATTATTGCATTTTGATTTCTTAAGATGACTTCAGTATATCTGGAATTTGAGCTACTTTATGAATTAGTTATTCTGGGCAGAATTATGGTGAATAAATATAATCATTTAAACCATTAATAATGCACTTTACCTGGTAAATACTTTACAACAGAACCGTAATTACAAGCATTTGGAGCCTGCAACAGTCTGGTGATCGAAAACAGGACAGTGATAACTGACATCGCTATTTGTTCAGGTAACCATCGTCGCACTTCTTAAAAGTATTAATATAGTTTTAGTATTGATAAATCTCATACCTGACATGAAGTGATCCCCGCACACGCGATCTCCATTGTGTTCCGGGGTCCAACCTTTTCGATTAATAGCCTGTAGCCACTTCTGTCGTCTGCAAGTCTCAGTCGGTATGCGGTGAAATTTCAGGCCTGAACCTTTCTTGAAACGATTCACGCACCCTACTACCACGCAAGATATTACCATCTTATAACAAGAATGAATGTCAAACCAAAAAAACAGACCGGGAAGAGTTGTTACGTATCAAAAGTCGACGATCAAATGTATGCAGCTTGTGTGGTTCTCTGTGTTTATGTTTACCTTCTGCCTACCGGAAGTACTCGTGCGCGTCACGTGATCAAAACACTGACGTCACCGTGGCCTCTCCTATTATGCAGGCACATTCTACGTATTCAAATGTTAAGGTCAGTGATTGAAAACTACAATATGCTCTAACTGGCACTAGGCAGTACACTAATTATTATGCAGGTCAACTCTAAGTTTTCAAAGCTAAAGGTCGGTCATATAAAACTTCAACATGCTCAGACTGACACCTGGCAGTCGCACTTCCCCCAACTCAACAACAATAGAGAAAGTACTCACTCAGTTTAAAAGACGACTGTTCCATTTCCAGAGTGTAAGTTTCCCCAAGTGTCCAATATATATTCCACTAGGTATCCAATTTGACTGACGTGTGTGTTGTTTACATGCTTCTGACCTACTGAACCCATACTATTTTGGTCCTTTCGTTTAAAATATGACCGAAGCGGACATCAGAGAAAATAGCCTATCGTCGCCAGTCCAGATTCACTTTGTTAGTATATCTGTGTTTCTAAAATACTCTAATTGCCTTCTCATGCATGTATGCAATAAGGACAACATCCTTCATCATATATGTACAAAAAGATCTAACTTCATGTCATGATATTACCAACTCCTACGTGCAAAAGAGATATTTAATTATAAAGTAGTTATTTATCACTAGTTTCATAGTAACGGACTGATAAAACGTTCAACTCTCAGTGTATCCAAAACTTACTGAACACTAACAGTAATGTAACGATACTATGATATAACATAAAGGTGGGCACGAGCAAAAAATACTGCGGTCGAAACACAAACTGCCAAACACACTAATCACTGGAATCAACAGCTGCCATTTTCAATGCAAATTTAGCTATACCGTTACAGCGACATTTCAATGTAGATACTAAAACTGTATTCAAGCAAGTGATGAAAATGGTGCACCCATTGTAATAAAGAAGTTGATTATCCACAGAACTTGGTTTTCCTTCATCTATACAATTTCTAAAATGCCTTTCAAAGAAATAACTATCTGGTAAGAGTTCCTCCCATTCCCTGATCCAAATTAATCGTCACATGCAACCAAAAAATCAAACATAATTAAAACACAATTATCACTTATTCATGACATATAATATACATCGCTGCTTGTAAAATAAATGAATAAACAAAATTATAAGGAACAATCGTGATTCAAAAGTGCAATATTTTGTACTTGGGCTTACGTTCCTCGAAACGAATCCCTCTGGAGACTGAACTCAGTCATAGCGGGTGTGCGTGCACTCAAGTGCAACGAAGGCTTCCGATTGGCTTTTTTTTAGCTGATACGCAGAAGGCTCATTGTGTGTACAGAAAGATGATCTGTTTGATGGGCATTCTAGAAGTGGTAAAATTCTTCATGAGTAACAACTTCTTTTATTGTACTTGACGCATTGTTTCAGTGTGGATTCATTTACCATTGTCAAACAAAATTAATGTACACGAGAAGAAGTTGTTATCCATAAAGAATGTATATAGAGATGTTGAGTTTTGTAAATACATATTCACTGAGTTTGCGTTTGATCCAATAAAGAATCAGCTCAGTAGAGACGGTGAACTACTGCGTGTCATTCGTCCAAGTACAAAGCAGGACTTGAAACTAACAAGAGTTTGCACCAGTTTCCCTCAGATCCAGTCATCCGAGAAAAATGGATATAGTTTGTTTGCAACCCACAGACATAAAAACATGTCATGTGTACAAGTATCACACCTGTCTAATTACATAATGTGGCAGAGACAGGACTCGAGTCATAAACCAATATATTTTGTTTATGGTGTATAGCCTGATAGGTGCTAAGTTCAAATTGCATGTGGTCAGTGACTGAAGCTGTGTATTGCACATTGTCTTTACCAGACAGGCAGGCAGACATGTGGGTGTCAATAAACCAGACACTCAGCACATTTTTTAAGTAACGATTAGATTATTTACTTGTTTGTGTACACAACCAAGATTAGACTACTGCTCATGACCTCATACTTGGGCATACATTCTGTTTGAAGCTCCTCAAACCTATTCACTGCGCATGCGTTAGGGGGGCAGAGCAGCGCAGCACAGCTGTTGAAACCACTTTCCCCCCAAGCGCTGGGGGAAATTTAGTGAATCGTTTGAACTCTGTTTTCGCGGGAGTTTTTTTTCAACTTTATAGGTTGAATTGGCATTTTTGATGATTTGTTTCGGTAAGTGCATACCGAAAGGTATCAGAATCTGCAAAGTTGTATTTTATGTTGCATGTGACCCTTAACATTTATGTATTGATACATACTAGAATTTTTAACAAAACCTGACACAAAAATTACAAGAGGTTTCACCAAAACAACTAAAAGCCCCCAAATTAAGTACAATAAATAGGGTTGAACCACTTATAGTATTACCTATGTTTATCTGCGGAAGAAAGAATATGGGGGAATGGAAGGAACTCTTTTCCAGGAAGGTTTATTCATTCTTAAAGTTTAAGAGTTCCTAAAGTTGATATACAACGGATTTCATTCTCTTGCACAAGAAGAACTGATTACTAGGAAAAAGAATGCAACCTTCCATCCTACAATGCCTATTGCGCTTTCTATCAGCAAATATGCCACGAAGCAAAAGGTGTACATCTAACCATGAGTGATTATCAATGCGATTGTCTTGCATTGATTAGTCAGATGAGTAGTTTCTCTGAACTTCAAACCACACTGATGATGTTACACGAGTACAATAATCCAGACCCACCCATGTTCATCTCAGACTTTACATTCATATGTTGATATCACACTTTCTGACACGTGACAGTGGTACCCAATACTAACGCCAACTTGCGTACATGCATTTCACAACAATAATACCGAGACTAAAAAATACTCCAAATAAAATATAGCTCTTTCAAAGTTGTCAACTTACCCAAACTTTTTAATTTTGCATCCCCAGGCTGTTTCCTTGGAAAGGGACATAACCACGTGTTTGGACATCAGTTCCCGCGTCGGGCCATGTCAGTTGATGCAGGGGGTGGAGGCTAGTGAGGTCCAGTCAGTTCCATCACGTTGGGCGAAGACAAATACCTCATTTGACATCATTTGATAATCAGCTATTTATAACAATACGTTTGTTATGTCAGGCTGGGCTCTCAAGGTATCATGTCCCAAACGTAACACGTTGCAAATTGACAATCCCTACAAACATAGACCTTGCACCCCTAGTAAAATTATGTGTTCCTCGATCCGATATATCTGCAAGGGAGGTCACTCTAGCTTAATGCATTTCAGGTGTTGGAAATGTGTGAGGCCACCGATAGCTATCCGCATACATTTTCAGAACTTTAAAGAACGACAGTTTTTAATTGCATATTTTTTAGCCCTATTTATTTATCCGGCACCGATCCTTGTTGTCGTAACAGTTCGCGTGACCTTAGTATTATTTTGAGGACCAAACTATGAACAACAGCAGGCCTAATGGAGTGTCTGTACTGACCCAGAGTGTGGCGTACCATTGATGCTGTTTTTTAAAGTCTGCAGTCATAGATTGGTTTGTCTCAAATAAAATTTATTTAGCTACAGTTAGAATTGTCCCTATGTCAAGTTTCAAAGTTTGTTTGGTTGTTTTTGTTTTACAAGACACTATTATGAATTTATGGATGACAACTTCTTTAATTCTTTTAACACGACGTTTGAAGGTTAATTCTTGCCCCTTCGTCAGGTGGGCAAGAATTAGCATTGAAACGTCGTGTTAAAAGAATTAAAGAAGTTGTCATCCATAATAGTGTCTTGTATTACCCCACCAACTTCTAAATGCCATTGAAGAATTTCATGTTTTTGTTTGTTTTGTTTCGTGTGTGTGTGTGTGTGTGTGTGTGTGTGTGTGTGTGTTTTAAGAGTATATATTACACGTGGAACTTACTAAAGCACCTTAAGATATTTTAATTTACCTAATGATACATCTTGAATTGTAACGATGACCATTATTTAAATGAATCAGTTGAAGCACACTGCCCAAGACTGTCTCCTACACACTATTAACTCAATGCAACTACCTGTATGAAACGCCAAAACTAGACTACCAGAATCAAGAAGATGGCAAATTAGAGGAATGCACGACACTGGGATGTCATGGTGTGTTATTTGGCGACAGCTTGACATCCACCACACCGTCATAAGTTGGCATGTTCAAAAACACCGTCACACAACAAGGTTAAAGACTGACCAACACCAGGCAGAAAGACGCCCGAGTCAGTTGAGGTGTCCTCAAGCATCTATGCCTCCCCAGTCGAATAGTATGCCGGTACATGTGGACCCAGAGAGACCCAACTATAAATACCAATACCATGCCCTTACATGTGGACCCAGAGACCCCACTATTAATACCAATAGCATACCGGTACATGTGGACCCAGAGACACCTGACTATTAACACCAATAGCTTGCCTTTGCATGTGGACACAGAGAGACCAGACTATCAATACCAACAGCATGCCGGTACATGTGGACCCAGAGAGACCCCACTATTTATACTGATAGTATGCCGGCAGATATAGATATATACATCAGTATCATTTAATTAAAAACACAGTTCGCTCAACCACCATGTATAGTGTAATAAAGCACACTCTAGCTCTTGAACAATAACAGTTCAAGCACAAGGACGCTTGTGACGGACGTTAGCAGAAAACACAAATGATGAACGTTTCGCTCAGTCACATACCATAGGAAGACACTCGATTCGTGTGATTCGGGACTGAGTGAGATGAGTTTTACGCCGCACTCGGCAATATTCCGGCTATATGGAGGCGGTCTGTAAATAATCGAGTCTAGAGCAGACAATCTATTGATCAACGACATGAGCATCGAGCTGCGCAATTGGGAACCCAAGACGTGTCAGCCAAGTCAGCTAGAGTGACCACCCGATCCCGTGTATTATTCGTATGTGGTGGGACCTCGTGTAGTAGTTTCTATGTAGGAAGCCCCTCCCTCCCAAGTTAAAAGGCATGAATCGACCATGTCGCACACAGATCGTCACAAAGCGGGGCATTGCGTGACACTACGTGTCAGCGCGTGCAAGGTCAGAAATTTCCACGTTTCATGGGTGTAACTTCTATTTGCCAAGCACGCATTTGCTTACAGCAAATTTGTCCATCTGTACTTTTTCATGCAGAATTACGACCACAACCATAGGTTTTATTATTATTTCGACCCTGATACGCAAAAAGGCTTTTCACAAGGCCACTGAGAATGTCACACATTTCACGACAATCGACTGACATCTTTGGCTTTTCTTCATATTCACAGTGACTTCGAATTTGATAGCATCATCGACGAAGTTGCTGGTCAGGATGACAGACGGCAAACGTTAGTTTTGCCTTACTAGGCCATTGCTGTTTTTTGAAGTCACCATATTAGCTGTGTGAACTGTCACGTGTCTCAGCATGTAGTAATTGACTGCCACGTTTGACTGTCACGTGTCTCAGTGTGTGGTAAATGACTGTCACATGTCTCAGTATGTGGTAAATGACTGTCACGTGTCTCAGTATGCAGTAAATGACTGTCACATGTCTCAGTATGTGGTAAATGACTGTTGCGTGTCTCAGTATGCAGTAAATGACTGTCACATGTCTCAGTATGTGGTAAATGACTGTCACGTGTCTCAGTATGTAGTAAATGACTGTCACGTGTCTCAGTATGCAGTAAATGACTGTCACATGTCTCAGTATGTGGTAAATGACTGTCACGTGTCTCAGTATGTGGTAAATGACTGTCACGTGTCTCAGTATGTAGTAAATGACTGTCACATGTCTCAGTATGTGGTAAATGACTGACCCGTGTCTCAGTATGTAGTAAATGACTGTCACTTGTCTCAGTATGTAGTAAATGGCTCTCCCGTGTCTCAATATGTAGTAAATGACTGTCCCGTGTCTCAGTATGTGGTAAATGACTGTCACGTGTCTCAGTATGTGGTAAATGACTGTCACATGTCTCAGTATGTAGTAAATGACTGTCACGTGTCTCAGTATGTAGTAAATGACTGTCACGTGTCTCAGTATGTAGTAAAGGACTTTCAAGTGTCTCAGTATGAATTAATTGACTTTCACTTTGGAAACTTTGGATCTGTTTTGAGATCAAGGATTATTCACACTTCAGTATTATTTCAGTCTCTGCACATGTTATGTTGTTTTTGAATTTCTAGTGAAAGTGACCACTAATCGCACAGTTTGTCTTTAGGGATGTATATTGAGATAAATCAGGATATACTATTCTAAGTATGTGTCAGTCAAATGAAATGTCAGGAAAAACACCCAGAACATCATAAATCATCTACAGAAATCCCCTAAAGTACATTGGTTTCCAAAAAGTTCGTTTTAGATTATGCTAATTTGGTCTTGAAGAGGCAGCGCACTTGGTCAAGTCACTTCGCTACTTAATTGTTACTAGTGACATACGATTTCTGTTTCCTTAATTACGCCCATGTGCTTTGATACGCACCGCCCGCAGTGTTTGAGAATAAGTTGCACAATGACCACGACCAGTTCACGCAAGTGGCACGAGGATTATGCGTACCAGAATATTTCTTTTGCGCACTGGTACGCAGCCTCGCCAAGTGTATGCACATTATGCGCCACTTTACGGCGAATTTACTCATTGCACGCACAACTGTCACGTACAATTGCGTGGGACAAAATTCGTGAAGTGTCAGGGTTGCTTGAGTCTTCAGCCTTGAGCATACGTGTTCTATTGGATGGAGGTCACATGACGTCAATGTTTCTGGAATTTTTATGTCAGCTAGGTGTTGTGATGCCATGATGGAACTGGAGGCCCCTGCCATGAGCAGCCATGAAGGGAACCAGCTCCAGAACAAAGATATTGGTCTAGATATCAAGCGGCAGTTTATCTCCCTCGAATTACGAGAAGAAGTGAGTGTCCCTGAAAGCTCTCCAAACCAAGCATGACTTGGTTCCGGCGCAGGTACAGATGTGTCCGGTTTGGACGTGCATTACCTTCAGAAGTGTGTGGGGAGACCAAACAAAGGACGCACAAGTGGTTTCCGATCACCTGGGTAGGTACGCAACCACAAAACTGATGAAGTTGTCGTCGTAAACAGTCACACAAATGACGTAGCCTAATTTGATTGTTGTTCTCGACATGTAACGTCATTTGTGGCCGCCCTGACCTGGTGCGACAAGATGTCGTACCCGTGTGAGGCACACGTATTGTCAGGTTGTGAATTGTCGGTCTACTTTATGTCATGGCATATACAACAGCCACAGTGGGCAATTGTGCGGAAAGACTTATCCAGCATTGTTGGCCGAAATGTGTGGAGACATTTATCCAGCATTGTTGGCAGAAGTGTGTGGAGAGACTTATCCAGTTTTGTCGGCAGAAGTGTGTGGAGAGACTTATCCAGTTTTGTCGGCAGAAGTGTGTGGAGAGACTTATCCAGTTTTGTTGGCAGAAGTGTGTGGAGAGACTTATTCAGTATTGTTGGCAGAAGTGTGTGGAGAGACTTATCCAGTTTTGATGGCAGAAGTGTGTGGAGAGACTTATTCAGTATTGTTGGCAGAAGTGTGTGGAGAGACTTATCCAGTTTTGTTGGCAGAATTGTGTGGAGAGACTTATCCAGTTTTGTTGGCATAAGTGTGCGGAGAGACTTATCCAGTTTTGTCGGCAGAAGTGTGTGGAGAGACTTATCCAGTTTTGTCGGCAGAAGTGTGTGGAGAGACTTATCCAGTTTTGTCGGCAGAAGTGTGTGGAGAGACTTATCCAGTTTTGTTGGCAGAAGTGTGTGGAGAGACTTGTCCAGTTTTGTTGGCAGAAGTGTGTGGAGAGACTTGTCCAGTTTTGTTGGCAGAAGTGTGTGGAGAGACTTGTCCAGTTTTGTTGGCAGAAGTGTGTGGAGAGACTTGTCCAGTTTTGTTGGCAGAAGTGTGTGGAGAGACTTATCCAGTTTTGTCGGCAGAAGTGTGTGGAGAGACTTATTCAGTATTGTTGGCAGAAGTGTGTGGAGAGACTTATCCAGTTTTGTCGGCAGAATTGGGTGGAGAGACTTATCCAGTTTTGTTGGCATAAGTGTGCGGAGAGACTTATCCAGTTTTGTCGGCAGAAGTGTGTGGAGAGACTTATCCAGTTTTGTTGGCAGAAGTGTGTGGAGAGACTTATCCAGTTTTGTTGGCAGAAGTGTGTGGAGAGACTTATCCAGTTTTGTCGGCAGAAGTGGGTGGAGAGACTTATTCAGTATTGTTGGCAGAAGTGTGCGGAGAGACTTATCCAGTATTGTTGGCAGAAGTGTGTGGAGAGACTTATCCAGTTTTGTTGGCAGAAGTGTGTGGAGAGACTTATCCAGTTTTGTTGGCAGAAGTGTGTGGAGAGACTTATCCAGTTTTGTCGGCAGAAGTGTGTGGAGAGACTTATCCAGTTTTGTTGGCAGAAGTGTGTGGAGAGACTTGTCCAGTATTGTGGGCAGAAGTGTGTGGAAAGACTTATCCAGTATTGTCAGCAGAAGTGTGTGGAGAGACTTATCCAGTTTTGTTGGCAGAAGTGTGTGGAGAGACTTATCCAGTATTGTTGGCAGAAGAGTGTGGAGAGACTTATCCAGTTTTGTTGGCAGAAGTGTGTGGAGAGACTTATCCAGTTTTGTCGGCAGAATTGTGTGGAGAGACTTATTCAGTATTGTTGGCAGAGGTGTGTGGAGAGACTTGTCCAGTTTTGTCGGCAGAAGTGTGTGGAGAGACTTATCCAGTTTTGTTGGCAGAAGTGTGTGGAGAGACTTGTCCAGTTTTGTCGGCAGAAGTGTGCGGAGAGACTTGTCCAGTTTTGTTGGCAGAAGTGTGTGGAGAGACTTGTCCAGTTTTGTTGGCAGAAGTGTGTGGAGAGACTTGTCCAGTTTTGTTGGCAGAAGTGTGTGGAGAGACTTATCCAGTTTTGTTGGCAGAATTGTGATGAGAGACTTACCCAGCATTGTCTTCGTGGGGAGTGAAAGGTGGAACAAGCTTCACCAGCACAAAATGTAATACAAAGTTTATGTAAGTCTGTTCCTGTTGTTCAAATAAACCTCCTGGTATTTTTCATATAAACCTTGAGGTGAACTTCATGTAAACCTTGTGGTGCTATTCATGTAAACCTCGTGATGTAGTTCATGTAAACCTCTTGATGTACTTCATGTAAACCTCATGATGTAGCTCATGTAAACCTTGTGATGTAGTTCATGTAAACCTCGTGATGTAGTTCATGTAAACCTCGTGATGTAGTTCATGTAAACCTCGTGATGTGGTTGATGTCAACTTCATGATGTGGTTGATGTAAACCTCATGATGTAGTTCATGTAAACATCATGGTGTAGTTCATGTAAACCTCGTGATGTAGTTCATGTAAACCTCGTGATGTAGTTCATGTAAACCTCATGGTGTAGCTCATGTAAACCTCGTGATGTAGTTCATGTAAACCTCGTGATGTGGTTGATGTCAACTTCATGATGTGGTTGATGTAAACCTCATGATGTAGTTCATGTAAACCTCATGATGTGGTTCATGTAAACCTTGTGATGTACTTCATGTAAACATCATGGTGTAGTTCATGTAAACCTCATGGTGTAGTTCTTGTAGACCCGTGAAGGTCCCGGGTAGAATAGGCCTTCAGCAACCCATGCTTGCCATAAAAGGCGACTCAGCTTGTCGTAAGAGGCGACTAACGGGATCGGGTGGTCAGACTCGCTGACTTGGTTGACACATGTCATCGGTTCCCAATTGCGCAGATTGATGCTCATGGTGTTGATCACTGGATTGTCTGGTCCAGACTTGATTATTTACAAACCGCCGCCATATAGCTAAGTGCGGCGTAAAACTAAACTCTCTCACTCACTCACCCTCTAGTTCTTGTAAACCTCATGGTGTATTTCATGTAAATCTCATGGTGTAGTTCATGTAAACCTCATGGTGTAGTTGATGTAAACCTCATGGTGTAGGCCATCTGAACTTCATGACATAGTTCATGTTAACATTGTGCTGTAGTTTAAGTAAACCTCATCATGTAGTTCATATAAACCTTCAGGTTTAGTTCATGTAAACCTTCCGGTGTAGTTCATATAAACCTTGAGGTTTAGTTCATGTAAACCTTCCGGTGTAGTTCATGTAAACGTCATGATGTAGTTCATGTTAACCTCATGATGTAGTTCATATAAACCTTGAGGTGCAGTTGACGTAAACCTCATGATGTAGTTCATGTAAACCTCATGATGTAGTTCATGTAAACCTCATGATGTAGTTCATGTAAGCGTTGAGGTGTAGTTCATATAAACCTCATGATGTAGTTCATGTTAACCTCATGGTGTAGTTCATGTAAGCGTTGAGGTGTAGTTGACGTAAACCTCATGATGTAGTTCATATAAACCTTGAGGTGTAGTTGACGTAAACCTCATGGTGTAGTTCATGTAAGCGTTGAGATGTAGTTGACGTAAACCTCATGATGTAGTTCATATAAACCTTGAGGTGTAGTTGACGTAAACCTCATGATGTAGTTCATGTAAACCTCATGATGTAGTTCATGTAAACCTCATGATGTAGTTCATGTAAGCGTTGAGGTGTAGTTCATATAAACCTCATGATGTAGTTCATATAAACCTCATGGTGTAGTTCATGTAAACCTCATGATGTAGTTCATGTAAACCTCATGGTGTAGTTCATGTAAACCTCATGGTGTAGTTCATGTAACCCTCATGATGTAGTTGATGTAAACCTTGAGGTGTAGTTCATGTAAACGTCATGATGTGGTTCATGTAAACCTCATGATGTAGGTTATGTGAACCTCATCATGTACTTGAATTGAACGTGATGGTTAAGTTCATGTAAACCTCATCATGTAAACGTAGTTCATGTACACCTTGCAGTGCTATTCATGTAAACATCATGGTATAGTTCATGTAAAGCTTGTGGTGCTTTTCATGATGTAGTTGATGTAAACCCCATGATGTAGGTCATGTACACCTCACGGTGTAGTTCAAGTAAACCTCATGATGTAGTTGATGTAAACCCCATGATGTAGGTCATGTACACCTCACGGTGTAGTTCAAGTAAACCTCATGATGTAGTTCATGTAAACCCCATGATGTAGGTCATGTACACCTCACGGTGTAGTTCAAGTAAACCTCATGATGTAGTTCATGTAAACCTAGAGGTGTAGTTCATGTGGACCTTGAGGTGTAGTTCATGTGAACCCTGAGGTGTATTTTATATAAACCTCATGGAGTAGTTCATGTAAACCTCATGATGTAGTTCATGTAAACCTCATGATGTGGTTCATGTAAACCTTGTGATGTACTTCATGTAAACATCATGGTGTAGTTCATGTAAACCTCATGGTGTAGTTCTTGTAGACCCGTGAAGGTCCCGGGTAGAATAGGCCTTCAGCAACCCATGCTTGCCATAAAAGGCGACTCAGCTTGTCGTAAGAGGCGACTAACGGGATCGGGTGGTCAGACTCGCTGACTTGGTTGACACATGTCATCGGTTCCCAATTGCGCAGATTGATGCTCATGGTGTTGATCACTGGATTGTCTGGTCCAGACTTGATTATTTACAAACCGCCGCCATATAGCTAAGTGCGGCGTAAAACTAAACTCTCTCACTCACTCACCCTCTAGTTCTTGTAAACCTCATGGTGTATTTCATGTAAATCTCATGGTGTAGTTCATGTAAACCTCATGGTGTAGTTGATGTAAACCTCATGGTGTAGGCCATCTGAACTTCATGACATAGTTCATGTTAACATTGTGCTGTAGTTTAAGTAAACCTCATCATGTAGTTCATATAAACCTTCAGGTTTAGTTCATGTAAACCTTCCGGTGTAGTTCATATAAACCTTGAGGTTTAGTTCATGTAAACCTTCCGGTGTAGTTCATGTAAACGTCATGATGTAGTTCATGTTAACCTCATGATGTAGTTCATATAAACCTTGAGGTGTAGTTGACGTAAACCTCATGGTGTAGTTCATATAAACCTTGAGGTGTAGTTGACGTAAACCTCATGATGTAGTTCATATAAACCTTGAGGTGTAGTTGACGTAAACCTCATGATGTAGTTCATATAAACCTTGAGGTGTAGTTGACGTAAACCTCATGGTGTAGTTCATGTAAGCGTTGAGGTGTAGTTGACGTAAACCTCATGATGTAGTTCATCTAAACCTTGAGGTGTAGTTGACGTAAACCTCATGATGTAGTTCATGTAAACCTCATGATGTAGTTCATGTAAACCTCATGATGTAGTTCATGTAAGCGTTGAGGTGTAGTTCATATAAACCTCATGGTGTAGTTCATATAAACCTCATGGTGTAGTTCATATAAACCTCATGGTGTAGTTCATGTAAACCTCATGGTGTAGTTCATGTAAACCTCATGATGTAGTTCATGTAAACCTCATGGTGTAGTTCATGTAAACCTCATGGTGTAGTTCATATAAACCTCATGGTGTAGTTCATGTAAACCTCATGGTGTAGTTCATGTAAACCTCATGATGTAGTCCATGTAAACCTCATGATGTAGTTCATGTAAGCGTTGAGGTGTAGTTCATATAAACCTCATGGTGTAGTTCATATAAACCTCATGGTGTAGTTCATATAAACCTCATGATGTAGTTCATATAAACCTCATGGTGTAGTTCATATAAACCTCATGGTGTAGTTCATATAAACCTCATGGTGTAGTTCATATAAACCTCATGGTGTAGTTCATATAAACCTCATGGTGTAGTTCATATAAACCTCATGGTGTAGTTCATATAAACCTTTATTTGTGTAGTTCATATAAACCTCATGGTGTAGTTCACATAAACCTCATGATGTAGTTCATATAAACCTCATGGTGTAGTTCATGTAAGCGTTGAGGTGTAGTTGACGTAAACCTCATGATGTAGTTCATATAAACCTTGAGGTGTAGTTGACGTAAACCTCATGATGTAGTTCATGTAAACCTCATGATGTAGTTCATGTAAACCTCATGATGTAGTTCATGTAAGCGTTGAGGTGTAGTTCATATAAACCTCATGATGTAGTTCATATAAACCTCATGGTGTAGTTCATGTAAACCTCATGATGTAGTTCATGTAAACCTCATGGTGTAGTTCATATAAACCTCATGGTGTAGTTCATGTAACCCTCATGATGTAGTTGATGTAAACCTTGAGGTGTAGTTCATGTAAACGTCATGATGTGGTTCATGTAAACCTCATGATGTAGGTTATGTGAACCTCATCATGTACTTGAATTGAACGTGATGGTTAAGTTCATGTAAACCTCATCATGTAGTTCATGTACACCTTGCAGTGCTATTCATGTAAACATCATGGTATAGTTCATGTAAAGCTTGTGGTGCTTTTCATGATGTAGTTGATGTAAACCCCATGATGTAGGTCATGTACACCTCACGGTGTAGTTCAAGTAAACCTCATGATGTAGTTGATGTAAACCCCATGATGTAGGTCATGTACACCTCACGGTGTAGTTCAAGTAAACCTCATGATGTAGTTGATGTAAACCCCATGATGTAGGTCATGTACACCTCACGGTGTAGTTCAAGTAAACCTCATGATGTAGTTCATGTAAACCTAGAGGTGTAGTTCATGTGGACCTTGAGGTGTAGTTCATGTGAACCCTGAGGTGTATTTTATATAAACCTCATGGAGTAGTTCATGTAAACCTCATGATGTAGTTCATGTAAACCTCATGATGTGGTTCATGTAAACCTTGTGATGTACTTCATGTAAACATCATGGTGTAGTTCATGTAAACCTCATGGTGTAGTTCTTGTAGACCCGTGAAGGTCCCGGGTAGAATAGGCCTTCAGGAACCCATGCTTGCCATAAAAGGCGACTCAGCTTGTCGTAAGAGGCGACTAACGGGATCGGGTGGTCAGACTCGCTGACTTGGTTGACACATGTCATCGGTTCCCAATTGCGCAGATTGATGCTCATGGTGTTGATCACTGGATTGTCTGGTCCAGACTTGATTATTTACAAACCGCCGCCATATAGCTAAGTGCGGCGTAAAACTAAACTCTCTCACTCACTCACCCTCTAGTTCTTGTAAACCTCATGGTGTATTTCATGTAAATCTCATGGTGTAGTTCATGTAAACCTCATGGTGTAGTTGATGTAAACCTCATGGTGTAGGCCATCTGAACTTCATGACATAGTTCATGTTAACATTGTGCTGTAGTTTAAGTAAACCTCATCATGTAGTTCATATAAACCTTCAGGTTTAGTTCATGTAAACCTTCCGGTGTAGTTCATATAAACCTTGAGGTTTAGTTCATGTAAACCTTCCGGTGTAGTTCATGTAAACGTCATGATGTAGTTCATGTTAACCTCATGATGTAGTTCATATAAACCTTGAGGTGTAGTTGACGTAAACCTCATGGTGTAGTTCATATAAACCTTGAGGTGTAGTTGACGTAAACCTCATGATGTAGTTCATATAAACCTTGAGGTGTAGTTGACGTAAACCTCATGATGTAGTTCATATAAACCTTGAGGTGTAGTTGACGTAAACCTCATGGTGTAGTTCATGTAAGCGTTGAGGTGTAGTTGACGTAAACCTCATGATGTAGTTCATGTAAACCTTGAGGTGTAGTTGACGTAAACCTCATGATGTAGTTCATGTAAACCTCATGATGTAGTTCATGTAAACCTCATGATGTAGTTCATGTAAGCGTTGAGGTGTAGTTCATATAAACCTCATGGTGTAGTTCATATAAACCTGATGGTGTAGTTCATATAAACCTCATGGTGTAGTTCATATAAACCTCATGGTGCAGTTCATGTAAACCTCATGATGTAGTTCATGTAAACCTCATGGTGTAGTTCATATAAACCTGATGGTGTAGTTCATGTTAACCTCATGATGTAGTTCATATAAACCTTGAGGTGCAGTTGACGTAAACCTCATGATGTAGTTCATGTAAACCTCATGATGTAGTTCATGTAAACCTCATGATGTAGTTCATGTAAGCGTTAAGGTGTAGTTCATATAAACCTCATGATGTAGTTCATGTTAACCTCATGGTGTAGTTCATGTAAGCGTTGAGGTGTAGTTGACGTAAACCTCATGATGTAGTTCATATAAACCTTGAGGTGTAGTTGACGTAAACCTCATGGTGTAGTTCATGTAAGCGTTGAAGTGTAGTTGACGTAAACCTCATGATGTAGTTCATATAAACCTTGAGGTGTAGTTGACGTAAACCTCATGATGTAGTTCATGTAAACCTCATGATGTAGTTCATGTAAACCTCATGATGTAGTTCATGTAAGCGTTGAGGTGTAGTTCATATAAACCTCATGATGTAGTTCATATAAACCTCATGGTGTAGTTCATGTAAACCTCATGATGTAGTTCATGTAAACCTCATGGTGTAGTTCATATAAACCTCATGGTGTAGTTCATGTAACCCTCATGATGTAGTTGATGTAAACCTTGAGGTGTAGTTCATGTAAACGTCATGATGTGGTTCATGTAAACCTCATGATGTAGGTTATGTGAACCTCATCATGTACTTGAATTGAACGTGATGGTTAAGTTCATGTAAACCTCATCATGTAGTTCATGTACACCTTGCAGTGCTATTCATGTAAACATCATGGTATAGTTCATGTAAAGCTTGTGGTGCTTTTCATGATGTAGTTGATGTAAACCCCATGATGTAGGTCATGTACACCTCACGGTGTAGTTCAAGTAAACCTCATGATGTAGTTGATGTAAACCCCATGATGTAGGTCATGTACACCTCACGGTGTAGTTCAAGTAAACCTCATGATGTAGTTGATGTAAACCCCATGATGTAGGTCATGTACACCTCACGGTGTAGTTCAAGTAAACCTCATGATGTAGTTCATGTAAACCTAGAGGTGTAGTTCATGTGGACCTTGAGGTGTAGTTCATGTGAACCCTGAGGTGTATTTTATATAAACCTCATGGAGTAGTTCATGTAAACCTCATGATGTAGTTCATGTAAACCTCATGATGTGGTTCATGTAAACCTTGTGATGTACTTCATGTAAACATCATGGTGTAGTTCATGTAAACCTCATGGTGTAGTTCTTGTAGACCCGTGAAGGTCCCGGGTAGAATAGGCCTTCAGGAACCCATGCTTGCCATAAAAGGCGACTCAGCTTGTCGTAAGAGGCGACTAACGGGATCGGGTGGTCAGACTCGCTGACTTGGTTGACACATGTCATCGGTTCCCAATTGCGCAGATTGATGCTCATGGTGTTGATCACTGGATTGTCTGGTCCAGACTTGATTATTTACAAACCGCCGCCATATAGCTAAGTGCGGCGTAAAACTAAACTCTCTCACTCACTCACCCTCTAGTTCTTGTAAACCTCATGGTGTATTTCATGTAAATCTCATGGTGTAGTTCATGTAAACCTCATGGTGTAGTTGATGTAAACCTCATGGTGTAGGCCATCTGAACTTCATGACATAGTTCATGTTAACATTGTGCTGTAGTTTAAGTAAACCTCATCATGTAGTTCATATAAACCTTCAGGTTTAGTTCATGTAAACCTTCCGGTGTAGTTCATATAAACCTTGAGGTTTAGTTCATGTAAACCTTCCGGTGTAGTTCATGTAAACGTCATGATGTAGTTCATGTTAACCTCATGATGTAGTTCATATAAACCTTGAGGTGTAGTTGACGTAAACCTCATGGTGTAGTTCATATAAACCTTGAGGTGTAGTTGACGTAAACCTCATGATGTAGTTCATATAAACCTTGAGGTGTAGTTGACGTAAACCTCATGATGTAGTTCATATAAACCTTGAGGTGTAGTTGACGTAAACCTCATGGTGTAGTTCATGTAAGCGTTGAGGTGTAGTTGACGTAAACCTCATGATGTAGTTCATGTAAACCTTGAGGTGTAGTTGACGTAAACCTCATGATGTAGTTCATGTAAACCTCATGATGTAGTTCATGTAAACCTCATGATGTAGTTCATGTAAGCGTTGAGGTGTAGTTCATATAAACCTCATGGTGTAGTTCATATAAACCTGATGGTGTAGTTCATATAAACCTCATGGTGTAGTTCATATAAACCTCATGGTGCAGTTCATGTAAACCTCATGATGTAGTTCATGTAAACCTCATGGTGTAGTTCATATAAACCTGATGGTGTAGTTCATGTAAACCTCATGGTGTAGTTCATGTAAACCTCATGATGTAGTTCATGTAAACCTCATGATGTAGTTCATGTAAACCTCATGATGTAGTTCATATAAACCTCATGGTGTAGTTCATATAAACCTCATGGTGTAGTTCATGTTAACCTCATGATGTAGTTCATATAAACCTTGAGGTGCAGTTGACGTAAACCTCATGATGTAGTTCATGTAAACCTCATGATGTAGTTCATGTAAACCTCATGATGTAGTTCATGTAAGCGTTAAGGTGTAGTTCATATAAACCTCATGATGTAGTTCATGTTAACCTCATGGTGTAGTTCATGTAAGCGTTGAGGTGTAGTTGACGTAAACCTCATGATGTAGTTCATATAAACCTTGAGGTGTAGTTGACGTAAACCTCATGGTGTAGTTCATGTAAGCGTTGAAGTGTAGTTGACGTAAACCTCATGATGTAGTTCATATAAACCTTGAGGTGTAGTTGACGTAAACCTCATGATGTAGTTCATGTAAACCTCATGATGTAGTTCATGTAAACCTCATGATGTAGTTCATGTAAGCGTTGAGGTGTAGTTCATATAAACCTCATGATGTAGTTCATATAAACCTCATGGTGTAGTTCATGTAAACCTCATGATGTAGTTCATGTAAACCTCATGGTGTAGTTCATATAAACCTCATGGTGTAGTTCATGTAACCCTCATGATGTAGTTGATGTAAACCTTGAGGTGTAGTTCATGTAAACGTCATGATGTGGTTCATGTAAACCTCATGATGTAGGTTATGTGAACCTCATCATGTACTTGAATTGAACGTGATGGTTAAGTTCATGTAAACCTCATCATGTAAACGTAGTTCATGTACACCTTGCAGTGCTATTCATGTAAACATCATGGTATAGTTCATGTAAAGCTTGTGGTGCTTTTCATGATGTAGTTGATGTAAACCCCATGATGTAGGTCATGTACACCTCACGGTGTAGTTCAAGTAAACCTCATGATGTAGTTGATGTAAACCCCATGATGTAGGTCATGTACACCTCACGGTGTAGTTCAAGTAAACCTCATGATGTAGTTGATGTAAACCCCATGATGTAGGTCATGTACACCTCACGGTGTAGTTCAAGTAAACCTCATGATGTAGTTCATGTAAACCTAGAGGTGTAGTTCATGTGGACCTTGAGGTGTAGTTCATGTGAACCCTGAGGTGTATTTTATATAAACCTCATGGAGTAGTTCATGTAAACCTCATGATGTAGTTCATGTAAACCTCATGATGTGGTTCATGTAAACCTTGTGATGTACTTCATGTAAACATCATGGTGTAGTTCATGTAAACCTCATGGTGTAGTTCTTGTAGACCCGTGAAGGTCCCGGGTAGAATAGGCCTTCAGCAACCCATGCTTGCCATAAAAGGCGACTCAGCTTGTCGTAAGAGGCGACTAACGGGATCGGGTGGTCAGACTCGCTGACTTGGTTGACACATGTCATCGGTTCCCAATTGCGCAGATTGATGCTCATGGTGTTGATCACTGGATTGTCTGGTCCAGACTTGATTATTTACAAACCGCCGCCATATAGCTAAGTGCGGCGTAAAACTAAACTCTCTCACTCACTCACCCTCTAGTTCTTGTAAACCTCATGGTGTATTTCATGTAAATCTCATGGTGTAGTTCATGTAAACCTCATGGTGTAGTTGATGTAAACCTCATGGTGTAGGCCATCTGAACTTCATGACATAGTTCATGTTAACATTGTGCTGTAGTTTAAGTAAACCTCATCATGTAGTTCATATAAACCTTCAGGTTTAGTTCATGTAAACCTTCCGGTGTAGTTCATATAAACCTTGAGGTTTAGTTCATGTAAACCTTCCGGTGTAGTTCATGTAAACGTCATGATGTAGTTCATGTTAACCTCATGATGTAGTTCATATAAACCTTGAGGTGTAGTTGACGTAAACCTCATGGTGTAGTTCATATAAACCTTGAGGTGTAGTTGACGTAAACCTCATGATGTAGTTCATATAAACCTTGAGGTGTAGTTGACGTAAACCTCATGGTGTAGTTCATGTAAGCGTTGAGGTGTAGTTGACGTAAACCTCATGATGTAGTTCATCTAAACCTTGAGGTGTAGTTGACGTAAACCTCATGATGTAGTTCATGTAAACCTCATGATGTAGTTCATGTAAACCTCATGATGTAGTTCATGTAAGCGTTGAGGTGTAGTTCATATAAACCTCATGGTGTAGTTCATGTAAACCTCATGGTGTAGTTCATATAAACCTCATGGTGTAGTTCATATAAACCTCATGGTGTAGTTCATGTAAACCTCATGATGTAGTTCATGTAAACCTCATGGTGTAGTTCATATAAACCTGATGGTGTAGTTCATATAAACCTCATGGTGTAGTTCATGTAAACCTCATGATGTAGTTCATGTAAACCTCATGATGTAGTTCATGTAAACCTCATGATGTAGTTCATATAAACCTCATGGTGTAGTTCATATAAACCTCATGGTGTAGTTCATGTAAACCTCATGGTGTAGTTCATGTAAACCTCATGATGTAGTCCATGTAAACCTCATGATGTAGTTCATGTAAGCGTTGAGGTGTAGTTCATATAAACCTCATGGTGTAGTTCATATAAACCTCATGGTGTAGTTCATATAAACCTCATGATGTAGTTCATATAAACCTCATGGTGTAGTTCATATAAACCTTTATTTGTGTAGTTCATATAAACCTCATGGTGTAGTTCACATAAACCTCATGATGTAGTTCATATAAACCTCATGGTGTAGTTCATGTAAGCGTTGAGGTGTAGTTGACGTAAACCTCATGATGTAGTTCATATAAACCTTGAGGTGTAGTTGACGTAAACCTCATGATGTAGTTCATGTAAACCTCATGATGTAGTTCATGTAAACCTCATGATGTAGTTCATGTAAGCGTTGAGGTGTAGTTCATATAAACCTCATGATGTAGTTCATATAAACCTCATGGTGTAGTTCATGTAAACCTCATGATGTAGTTCATGTAAACCTCATGGTGTAGTTCATATAAACCTCATGGTGTAGTTCATGTAACCCTCATGATGTAGTTGATGTAAACCTTGAGGTGTAGTTCATGTAAACGTCATGATGTGGTTCATGTAAACCTCATGATGTAGGTTATGTGAACCTCATCATGTACTTGAATTGAACGTGATGGTTAAGTTCATGTAAACCTCATCATGTAAACGTAGTTCATGTACACCTTGCAGTGCTATTCATGTAAACATCATGGTATAGTTCATGTAAAGCTTGTGGTGCTTTTCATGATGTAGTTGATGTAAACCCCATGATGTAGGTCATGTACACCTCACGGTGTAGTTCAAGTAAACCTCATGATGTAGTTGATGTAAACCCCATGATGTAGGTCATGTACACCTCACGGTGTAGTTCAAGTAAACCTCATGATGTAGTTGATGTAAACCCCATGATGTAGGTCATGTACACCTCACGGTGTAGTTCAAGTAAACCTCATGATGTAGTTCATGTAAACCTAGAGGTGTAGTTCATGTGGACCTTGAGGTGTAGTTCATGTGAACCCTGAGGTGTATTTTATATAAACCTCATGGAGTAGTTCATGTAAACCTCATGATGTAGTTCATGTAAACCTCATGATGTGGTTCATGTAAACCTTGTGATGTACTTCATGTAAACATCATGGTGTAGTTCATGTAAACCTCATGGTGTAGTTCTTGTAGACCCGTGAAGGTCCCGGGTAGAATAGGCCTTCAGCAACCCATGCTTGCCATAAAAGGCGACTCAGCTTGTCGTAAGAGGCGACTAACGGGATCGGGTGGTCAGACTCGCTGACTTGGTTGACACATGTCATCGGTTCCCAATTGCGCAGATTGATGCTCATGGTGTTGATCACTGGATTGTCTGGTCCAGACTTGATTATTTACAAACCGCCGCCATATAGCTAAGTGCGGCGTAAAACTAAACTCTCTCACTCACTCACCCTCTAGTTCTTGTAAACCTCATGGTGTATTTCATGTAAATCTCATGGTGTAGTTCATGTAAACCTCATGGTGTAGTTGATGTAAACCTCATGGTGTAGGCCATCTGAACTTCATGACATAGTTCATGTTAACATTGTGCTGTAGTTTAAGTAAACCTCATCATGTAGTTCATATAAACCTTCAGGTTTAGTTCATGTAAACCTTCCGGTGTAGTTCATATAAACCTTGAGGTTTAGTTCATGTAAACCTTCCGGTGTAGTTCATGTAAACGTCATGATGTAGTTCATGTTAACCTCATGATGTAGTTCATATAAACCTTGAGGTGTAGTTGACGTAAACCTCATGGTGTAGTTCATATAAACCTTGAGGTGTAGTTGACGTAAACCTCATGATGTAGTTCATATAAACCTTGAGGTGTAGTTGACGTAAACCTCATGATGTAGTTCATATAAACCTTGAGGTGTAGTTGACGTAAACCTCATGGTGTAGTTCATGTAAGCGTTGAGGTGTAGTTGACGTAAACCTCATGATGTAGTTCATCTAAACCTTGAGGTGTAGTTGACGTAAACCTCATGATGTAGTTCATGTAAACCTCATGATGTAGTTCATGTAAACCTCATGATGTAGTTCATGTAAGCGTTGAGGTGTAGTTCATATAAACCTCATGGTGTAGTTCATATAAACCTCATGGTGTAGTTCATATAAACCTCATGGTGTAGTTCATATAAACCTCATGGTGTAGTTCATGTAAACCTCATGATGTAGTTCATGTAAACCTCATGGTGTAGTTCATATAAACCTGATGGTGTAGTTCATATAAACCTCATGATGTAGTTCATGTAAACCTCATGATGTAGTTCATGTAAACCTCATGATGTAGTTCATATAAACCTCATGGTGTAGTTCATATAAACCTCATGGTGTAGTTCATATAAACCTCATGGTGTAGTTCATGTAAACCTCATGATGCAGTCCATGTAAACCTCATGATGTAGTTCATGTAAGCGTTGAGGTGTAGTTCATATAAACCTCATGGTGTAGTTCATATAAACCTCATGATGTAGTTCATATAAACCTCATGGTGTAGTTCATATAAACCTCATGGTGTAGTTCATATAAACCTCATGGTGTAGTTCATATAAACCTCATGGTGTAGTTCATATAAACCTCATGGTGTAGTTCATATAAACCTTTATTTGTGTAGTTCATATAAACCTCATGGTGTAGTTCACATAAACCTCATGATGTAGTTCATATAAACCTCATGGTGTAGTTCATGTAAACCTCATGATGTAGTTCATGTAAACCTCATGGTGTAAATCATGTAAGCGTTGAGGTGTATTTCATGTAAACCTCATGGTGTAGTTCATATACACCTCATGATGTAGTTCATGTAAACCTCATGGTGTAGTTCATGTAAGCGTTGAGGTGTAGTTCATATAAACCTCATGGTGTAGTTCATATAAACCTCATGGTGTAGTTCAAGTAAACCTCATGATGTAGCTCATGTAAACCTCATGATGTAGTTCATGTACACCTTGAGGTGTAGTTCATGTAAACGTCATGATGTGGTTCATGTAGACCTTGAGGTGTAGTTCATGTAAACCTCATGATGTAGTTCATGTAAACCTTGAGGTGTAGTTCAAGTAAACCTCATGGTGTAGTTCATGTAACCCTCATGATGTAGTTGATGTAAACCTTGAGGTGTAGTTCATGTAAACGTCATGATGTGGTTCATGTAAACCTCATGATGTAGGTTATGTGAACCTCATCATGTACTTGAATTGAACGTGATGGTTAAGTTCATGTAAACCTCATCATGTAGTTCATGTACACCTTGCAGTGCTATTCATGTAAACATCATGGTATAGTTCATGTAAAGCTTGTGGTGCTATTCATGATGTAGTTGATGTAAACCCCATGATGTAGGTCATGTACACCTCACGGTGTAGTTCAAGTAAACCTCATGATGTAGTTGATGTAAACCCCATGATGTAGGTCATGTACACCTCACGGTGTAGTTCAAGTAAACCTCATGATGTAGTTCATGTAAACCTCATGGTGTAGTTCATGTAAGCGTTGAGGTGTAGTTCATATAAACCTCATGGTGTAGTTCATGTAAACCTCATGATGTAGTTCATGTAAACCTCATGGTGTAGTTCATGTAAGCGTTGAGGTGTAGTTCATATAAACCTCATGGTGTAGTTGATATAAACCTCATGGTGTAGTTTATGTAAACCTCATGGTGTAGTTCATGTTAACCTCATGGTGTAGTTCAAGTAAACCTCATGATGTAGTTCATGTAAACCTCATGATGTAGTTCTTGTAAACCTCATGGTGTAGTTCAAGTAAGCGTTGAGGTGTATTTCATATAAACCTCATGGTGTAGTTCATGTAAACCTCATGATGTGGTTCATGTAAACCTCATGGTGTAGTTCATGTAAGCGTTGAGGTGTAGTTCAAGTAAACCTCATGATGTAGTTCATGTAAACCTCATGATGTAGTTCTTGTAAACCTCATGGTGTAGTTCAAGTAAGCGTTGAGGTGTATTTCATATAAACCTCATGGTGTAGTTCATATAAACCTCATGATGTAGTTCATGTAAACCTCATGGTGTAGTTCATGTAAGCGTTGAGGTGTAGTTCATATAAACCTCATGGTGTAGTTCATATAAACCTCATGATGTAGTTCATATAAACCTCATGGTGTAGTTCATGTAAGCGTTGAGGTGTAGTTCATATAAACCTCATGGTGTAGTTCATGTTAACCTCATGGTGTAGTTCAAGTAAACCTCATGATGTAGCTCATGTAAACCTCATGATGTAGTTCATGTAAACCTTGAGGTGTAGTTCATGTAAACCTCATGATGTAGTTCATGTAAACCTTGAGGTGTAGTTCAAGTAAACCTCATGGTGTAGTTCATGTAACCCTCATGATGTAGTTCATGTAAACCTTGAGGTGTAGTTCATGTAAACGTCATGATGTGGTTCATGTAAACCTCATGATGTAGGTTATGTGAACCTCATCATGTACTTGAATTGAACGTGATGGTTAAGTTCATGTAAACCTCATCATGTAGTTCATGTACACCTTGCAGTGCTATTCATGTAAACATCATGGTATAGTTCATGTAAAGCTTGTGGTGCTATTCATGATGTAGTTGATGTAAACCCCATGATGTAGGTCATGTACACCTCACGGTGTAGTTCAAGTAAACCTCATGATGTAGTTGATGTAAACCCCATGATGTAGGTCATGTACACCTCACGGTGTAGTTCAAGTAAACCTCATGATGTAGTTGATGTAAACCCCATGATGTAGGTCATGTACACCTCACGGTGTAGTTCAAGTAAACCTCATGATGTAGTTGATGTAAAACCTCATGATGTAGTTGATGTAAACCCCATGATGTAGGTCATGTACACCTCTCGGTGTAGTTCAAGTAAACCTCATGATGTAGTTCATGTAAACCTAGAGGTGTAGTTCATGTGGACCTTGAGGTGTAGTTCATGTGAACCCTGAGGTGTATTTTATATAAACCTCATGGAGTAGTTCATGTAAACCTCATGGAGTAGTTCATGTGAACCTCATGATGTAGTTCTTGTAAACCTCATGATGAGTGGTTGATGTAAACTGTGGCATTATTTTTGTGAACCAGACCCATCCTTTACAGACAAAGAACACAACATGGCATTAAAATTGTTTATAACTTGTAGACAAAAACAGGATTGTGTACATTTCTAATAAAGAATAAATACTTAACAGAAATAAAATAAGTAACAGACATATGGTGCTAACAACCACATAGATGAGTAAACAAAGTGAGAGAAATTACAGTACAACTTCTAAACAGTGTTATGACAATAAGGTTGATACTCATTTTCTAACAAAGTGACCATTTAACTATAGGACATAGTAATCTTAACAGCTGAAACACATCTACCAACTGGAAATATCTCTTTTGAGACACCAGCATATCCCATGAGTAAAAACATTCAACCTGGAACCACGAACAACAAGGACCCTGAATCCGGGCTGATGATTCTGATTTTTTCTGACAATGTAATGCCTTGACAATTAGTAGTGACTATTGGAATATTTTCATTGAAATAGCAAGACAACATGAAAAGCATTTGTCGCTCCTGTAAGCACAGGGAAGATGTGATCCACTAATCTGCTTACACATGTTGCATTGTGGATCTACTCACTGATGTGGCATCAATGTGATCCACTCATTAATGTGATCCACTAATCTGCTCATTGACGCTGCACCAATGTGATTCACTGATATGCTCACTGATGTGGCACCAATGTGGTCCACTGATGTGCTCACTGATGTTGCACCGATGAGTTCCACTGATCTGTTCACTGGTGTTGCACCAATGTGACCTGTGAATCTACTCACTGATGTGGCACCAATGTGATCCACTCACTGATGTGACACCCATGTGATCCACTGATGTGGTCACTTATGTAGCACCTATGTGAACCACTGATGTGGCATGGAGGTTATCCACTCACTGATGTGACACCCATGTGATCCACTGATGTGGTCACTTATGTAGCACCTATGTGGCATGGATGTGATCCACTGGTCCTCTCACAGATGTGGCACGGATGTGATCCACTGGTCCTCTCACAGATATGGCATGCATGTGCTATGCTGATCTGCTCACTGATGTGTCACAGATGTGATCCGCTCACTGTTCCACATTTTTGGTCATGAGTGTTTTATTATGATCCAAGGCAAATTTTGAGTCAAACAATATGTACTCTTGAGCACTACAAAAAATAAATGTACTGATTCTTGCTAATCAGTTTTACAAACAGCTAGTTTATGGTAGTCAGTTTTCTAACAAGTATTAGAAACATAATAATGAAACCAGAAGTACAGCATCATGGTATTATGAATAACAAAAATATGTAACTTAGAAAATAAAGATAAATATCTGTATTTACATGGACGGAATTGCTGCCAGCACATATGGGCAGTAAAAAGAGAATCAATAAACACATATGGTCAGCATCCCTGACAATCAGGACAAAGTACAGTGTTTTGTCCAGCACAGATGAAGCCCCTAGAGATAAGCAATGCCACAAAGGTCAGTTATTGTCCATAGTTCATTTTATTGTTTGGTTACAGTGACTATTGCTTGACATCAGCAACAGCAGGAGGGGGGAACAAATATCAGGTCCTGGGCCTAGATTTTCAAAGCTCTCTCAGTGCTAAGATAGTCGCAATTAATGTTAATGTATTGCACTTACGACTATCTTGACTTCAGAGAGTTTCATGGGTAATTCAGGCAACTGTTGTCGTCAGGAAGCTATACACAAGTGTTTGACTCCATGCGACCTAAAAGCCCAGGTACAAGATGCCTGGTCATCTTCATCTCGCTTCTTCATGGACTCATTCTGCCTGTTACAATACTTAGCAAATTATCAAATGCAGAATATATGTTGACTGCAAAATCTCAAATAATGACAGAAATATCATACATATCACAGACCTGTCTCATGGTAAATTCAGAGGTCTGATACCCTGATAACGATCATATCGGAGGACTGATATACTGACCATGATGATATCATCGGTTGGATACCTTTCATGGGGCACATACCTTGAAAACGATCATATAGGGGGAATGATATCTTGACAATGAACATATCATAGGTCAGATATCTTTCATGGGGCACATACCTTGAAAACGATCATATAGGGGGAATGATATCTTGACAATGAACATATCATAGGTCAGATACCTTTCATGGGTCACATACCTTGAAAACGATCATATAGGGGGAATGATATCTTGACAATGAACATATCATAGGTCAGATACCTTTCATGGGGCAGATACCTTGAAAACGATCATATAGGGGGAATGATATCTTGACAATGAACATATCATAGATCAGATACCTTTCATGGGTCACATACCTTGAAAACGATCATATAGGGGGAATGATATCTTGACAATGAACATATCATAGGTCAGATACCTTTCATGGGGCAGATACCTTGAAAACGATCATATAGGGGGAATGATATCTTGACAATGAACATATCATAGATCAGATACCTTTCATGGGGCAGATACCTTGAAAACGATCATATAGGGGGAATGATATCTTGACAATGAATATATCATAGTCAGATACCTTGGCAATTATCATATTCGGAGACAAATATCTTGAAAACGATCATATCATGGATCAGATACCATATCATGGGTCAGATATTGTATCATGGGTCAGATATCATATCCTGGGTCAGATTATTATACACAGAACTTCCAATTTGGAGAACTTTCCTGAAATATATGCACATATTTCAGAGAAGTATCATTTTAATATTTGTATAAAAATAAAGATATATATATATACACATTTTTACTAGGCACATAGTTGGAAAGACACTGAAACCTTCTTGTTAAACTGGATGGATGCAGCTTGCATCTTGATATACAGCATTCAGTCAGGCAGCCGTCACTGACCATTTGCTTGAAACCGGTAAACTTCCTACACAAGTCTTCATTTGGTGAGAGCATGTACAGAATAAGCTGTTACTCTTTGTTATTCTACCATATACACAGTCACATCATTAACAAGAAGGACTTAAGGACACTTAGGCTGATACTTTTCACTTCAACATCAGTTCAACAATATGATTCATGACATACAAGTATATATCACATGGTGAACACTGTATATTACATACCAGTACATATCTCACAGTGAACACATCATATCACATACTGGTATATAAGGTGAACACTCAGGGGTCAAAAAGTCCCGTCGCCGGACCCGAGAACAAGTCAGTTTTCATTTGGGGCAATCAGATTATGGGATCTTATTTATTGGAAAACTTCCGCTTGTGGTTTCAAATTGCAACTTAACTTGGATTGCATTTCATATCTGCTCAAAATGTAGCTACTAAATTTCACAATGATAATATAGTAGAGCCATTTTTCTTTGCTATATATCACTTCTTAGTCAATAGTCCAGTAAACATCAATATCAAATACCATGTTGATGTATTCTTTCTTAATTACATCATCATGATTATGTCAATAAAATCAGGACAAATGGAAAATTAGTCAGGACGAGTCACTTTCTTAAAGTCACTTCCCTGTGGCGAGTGGCTTTTAAAAACAGTTTTGAACTCCTGACACTGTATATGACATACTGGTATATATCATATGGTGAACATGGTATATGACATACCAGTATACAGTAGAATACTTAAATAACGAACACGGATATAACGAACGGACGGCTATAGTGAACTGTTTTAAAAGTCCTGAATAAACCACTATATGTTATCATATAAAAAAGTCGTAAATAACGAATTCTCTATAACGAACTTACCGGCTATAGCGAACTGATTTGCAATCCCCGCGCGTTCCAGGGAACACTAATTAATGGTGTGAATAACGAACTGAGCGAACTCAATCACTGTCATTGCCAGTTAATGATGCTCACTTTGAAATCCTCGACAGTTCCAGTTAACACTAATTAATGGTGTGAATAGTCAATTCAGCAAATTCAATCAGTGTCAATTAGTGATGCTCACTTTGAAATCTGACCAATAAGTTAGACGTCAATGGCTAACACTTTTGTGTACAAAACACACTCCAGTTTTTACACCCATGTTTAGTTGTAGTTTGCATTATTAACCAGTCAGATTGCCGGAGGCCGTAAAGTCCGTCGCTGACGACCTAGTGTTGTATACTTCCAGCACAGCAACTCGGTCTTTGGCGATTTAATAGAAAACGACAAGTGCATCCCCTCAAAAAGGCCTGTGTATATGCCTCCCCTACACATCAGAAATGTGGACAGAAGCTTTTGATATTCGTGAGACTTTTAAAATATGATATGTTCAATGACGAGTACGTAGTGACGAGTGACCTGTGTAAGATTACAGACTTTGTAGTGAAAAGAATGTAATATGAATGAATGAATGTACGAATAAACTGAGTACGAATGTGTGTTACTGCATAGTGTGTTTTACTGTTCTTTCAATGGATTTTCGTGAATAGCGAACTACGGATATAACGGAACTAATTTCAGTAGTCCCCTGTAGTTCGTTATAAAAGTATTTTACTGTATATCATATGGTGAACACTGTATATGACATACTGGTATATATCATATGGTGAAAACTGTATATCAGATATCAGTGTATATAGTTGGTGAACACAGTATATGACACATCTGTATATATATCACAGTGGACACTGTACAACACATACTAGTATATATCACACAGTGAACACTGTATATGACAATCCAGTATATATCACACAGTGAACACTGTATGTGACATACCAGTATATATCACACAGTGAACACTGTATGTGACATACCAGTATATATCACACAGTGAACACTGTATGTGACATACCAGTATATATCACACAGTGAACACTGTGTATGACACACCAGTATATATCACACAAGGAACACTGCGTATCACACATCGATACATATCACAAGGTGAACAGTATCAAACACCTGCAATACATACAGTGAACACATATTTTGGTGAACCTTCAACGGAAGGCAGGGTGATGATGCCCGCATCACAGTCTTCTGTAGAGGAAATTAGTAGGCACCTCCTGTGCAGGTGACAATGCAACCCGAGCCAGCTTCTTCCGCCGTCTAACCAATGCAACCAGTTCCCCCAGGCCTATCTGCATCAGCAAGCCACAACCTGACAACAGTCATTTAAAGCACCAAGAATAGTATTTCTTTCATTTCAAGCTTGCAATTCTATATCATTTCATATCCAAGCAAAATCATGCATTTTACAAACTGTTTGAAGCACAATACCAAGTTTCAGAAGAAACTGATGATCAGATACAGCCACACAACTGGAGTTTTAAGTTGTAAGAACTACTTCAGGAGGTAACAATTTCGAAGCTTGGAAGAGGGCATATATATGTGAAATAATCTCACCTAAACATATCCACCAAGACCAGCTGAGCGGGAAATTCAGCATCACTGAAACGATTCAGGCATATTATTACGTGTTTGTAGTGCCTATTGTGTTGTGATTTCTTGTGAATAACTGTCATAGGCAGAAAATATACGAGACACTCTTCCAGTATGGTTCGTCTGCCTTGGAAGTGCAGATCAGAGTTACCTCCCTTCTACAAAAAAATCACCAGACAGACTTGATTTTCGACATGTTTTGAGAAGGGAAAGTTTATAAAGTATGACATGCAGGAAGCCTTCTAGAACCAGATTTGGTTCTTTTGGCACAGAGAGGTAGGTAAACCTATTTAACACAATAGACTCCTTCCCCATCACCTGAACATAGTTGGTTTGCTCTCAACCCTAAATATACGTCAAAACCCACCTGAACATACCTGGTATGACCTAAGTTGAGACAGGACTCACTTGAACATAGTTGGTATGACCTAAGTTGAGACAGGACCTACTTGAACATACTTGGTATGACCTAAGTTGAGACAGGACCTACTTGAACATAGTTGGTATGACCTAAGTTGAGACAGGACCTACTTGAACATACTTGGTATGACCTAAGTTGAGACAGGACCTACTTGAACATAGTTGGTATGACCTATGTTGAGACAGGACCTACTTGAACATAGTTGGTATGACCTAAGTTGAACCAGGACCTACTTGAGCATAGTTGGTATGACCAAAGTTGAGACAGGACCTACTTGAACATACTTGGTATGACCTAAGTTGATGGTATGACCTAAGTTGAGACAGGACCTACTTGAACATACTTGGTATGACCTAAGTTGAGACAGGACCTACTTGAACATAGTTGGTATGACCTAAGTTGAGACAGGACCTACTTGAACATACTTGGTATGACCTAAGTTGAACCAGGACTTACTTGAACATAGTTGGTATGACCTAAGTTGAACCAGGACTCACCTGCACAGCAGAGGATGATGTGGATGAGGATGATGGTGATGGAGTAGTCCCACACCCAGTGACAGATGACACAACTGTATCCCAGGCCACTCACTGCGCAGGTCACCTCCATTGAAATCAGGTTCACTTCAGGACAGACATGTAAGATAATTACTGGCAAACAAAGGAGTCAAAAGCTCTGTTGCACACCTTCATTTTCCTGAAATCTTTTCCTAACCTGTGTATTAATTATGAACGTTTGGGTCCAGACAACACCAACCATGGAGCAGGAGGTAACACTATGGTCGTGATGACAACCAGCAACCGCACACAATTAGGACATGTGAAGGTTGAAGATCATAAAGGCTGTCAAGAATCCATTTTAAGGCAAATAATTATCATGAATACTGGGTTACAAATACCAGTATTGGATACTGAATTCAGTGAAACAATAACCAAGTTCATTATGTGACATGTTTTGTCTTACCAAGCTGGCACTAGTCATCAGTATTTTTTTCACTATCATCTTGATTGACTTATGTTTTACCACCTGTTGTCTGTGATACTCTATGCTTACCAATCTGTTGTGTGCGATGGTCTGAGCTTACTCAACTGGTGTGTGTGTGTGTGTGTGTGTGTGTGTGTGTGTGTGAGTGAGAGAGAGAGAGAGAGAGAGAGAGACTTTATGATTACTCAACTGGTGTGAGAGTGTGAGTGTGTGATGCTCAATGATTACTCAACTCTTGTGTGTGTGTTTGTGAGAGAGTGTGTGATAATAATCTATGACTACTCAGCTCTTGTGTGGTGCTCTATGATTACTCAACTGCTCTGTGTGTGTGTGTGTGTGTGTGTGTGTGTGTGTGTGAGTGAGTGATGCTCTATGACTACTCAACTGTTTTGTGTGGTGCTCTATTACTTAACTGTTGTGTGTGTGTGAGAGAGAGAGTGGCTTTATGATTACTCAACTGGTGTGAGAAAGAGCGAGTGTGTGATGCTCTATGATTACTCAACTCTTTGTGTGTGTGTGTGTGTGAGAGAGAGAGAGAGAGACTTTATGATTACTCAACTCTTGTGTGTGTGTGAGAGAGAGAGAGAGAGAGAGAGAGACTTTATGATTACTCACCTGGTGTGAGAGAGAGCGAGTGTGTGATGCTCTAGGATTACTCAGCTGTTGTGTGTGTGTGTGTTTGTGAGAGAATGTGTGATAATAATCTATGACTACTCAGCTTTTGTGTGGTGCTCTATGATTACTCAACTGCTGTGTGTGTGTGTGTGTGCGTGTGTGTGTGTGTGCGTGCGTGTGCGAGAGCGAGTGATGCTCTATGACTACTCAACTGTTGTGTGTGGTGCTCTCTGATTACTCAACTGTTGTGTGTGTGTGTGTGTGTGAGTGAGAGACTATAATTATTTAACTGGTGTGTGTGAGAGAGACAGTGCGAGTGTGTGATGCTCTATGATTACTCAGCTGTTGTGTGTGCTCTATGATTACTCAACTGCTGTGTGTGGTGCTCTATGATTACTCAACTGTTGTGTGTGGTGCTCTATGATTACTCAACTGTTGCGTGTTTGAGAAAGAGAGATGCTCTATGACTGCTCAACTTTTGTGTGTGGTGCTCTATTACTTAACTGTTGTGTGTGTGTGTGTGTGTGTGAGAGAGAGAGAGAGAGAGAGAGAGAGAGAGAGATGCTCTATGATTGCTCAACTGGTGTGTGTGGTGTTCTATGATTACTCAACTGTTGTGTGTGTGTTGCTAAACACTTACCCATCTGTTGTGAAGTGTAGTTGTTACAGCACTGGGTTAGGTCTATCCAGGTATTGAAGTCAAAAGGGATCTTGCCATTGAATGTATCCAGTCTGAGGACATTCCCAACACAGGTAATTGCAAACAAAAATAACACAAACAACATTAGGGCAATACTTATGACAGTCAGAAAAATGATTTGTCATCATTACAAATGATGTATTTAGTCCTTCCTTTAAAAAACACAGCGAGTGAGTGATGTTTATGTGAAGAAAACCTTGTATGGTGCAGATTTTTTACCACATCTGTGTAACCTCTGAACATGTTTTGGTGCTGTCAACATGCCACACAGGAAATCTGTCTTCCACATGCACTAGGCTGTTGTGTTTGGGTATTTGAATCAAACATTAGCCTGGTGTCTTTCACCACCCCTATTTTTCACATTTTTTTTACAATGTTTTACTTCACTCAAACTCAATGAATATTAAATGAGTTGCTTCACCGCAAATTCAAACATGTCATTCAAAGAACCCATTAAGTTTCATTTACTTGGAGTATAAATGACCTCCCAGTCTAAGTAAACTTATCCTCAGTACTTTTTGTTACACTCCACTACTCTGTCTAACAAAACCTTATGGGATGTCGCGTCACGTAACTTTTGAGACTGACCAATCAGAACACAGCTTACCAAATCGTGAAAGTGGACATTCGCACTTTGAACTTTTCATCTCGAAAAGGTTTGTTAATGAACAATTCTGAATGCTATTTAGCGTACGCTCGCTTCCGGGTGATGCAAACGGCGTACGTACAACCATGGCAATGGTGAGTAGTGTTTTTGGCAATATTCAAAGATGTTATCTTGTGGAAATATTAGCTTATGGTAACCATGTCAACAGAAACCCCAAAGCGTATATACTGCAGGTCAAATAACTGTGTTATATGTGGATTTTTGTTTGTAGAGAGATCTGTGCCAGTGACCTGAATATTTTGAAAGTCCCTCCGATCCCTAAATAGTAGCAGTTGTATGATTGGTTATATCTATTTAACCGTCTCGCATTTGACGGTCATTGGTCGCATTGGTTACCTGACGCAACCTTCTACTAGGTTTTGTTAGATTTAGTGGTGGAGTGTAATGAAATACACTGAGACTAAGTTTACTTACATTGAATGACCTCACCACATCTAAGTTAATATACGACTACCTAAGTTTACTTACATTGAATGACCTCACCACATCTAAGTTAATATACGACTACCAAAGTTTACGGTGTTCCCATTCCTTTCATTTGTAGTACACTTTAAATATTTCTTTGCCTCATAGTGTCCTACCTGTAAACTGCGAAGCAGATACTGCCAAAAACATAGTAAAGTGAATAGAAAACTACTAAACACTTCAACAGATTCAGCAAAACCTCCTGCAATTGAAAAATAAAATATTAAACTAGGAAAACAAAGGAAGATGCAGGATGAAGGCTTTTATGCACATACAAAATCTTTCTTGCAGTGGATGCGACGTTTCAATGTAGATACTAAAACTGTTATCAAGCAACAGTGTTAGAATCTACGCCAAAACGTTGCATCCAGTGCAAGAAAGAAGTTGCATATCCTTGTAAGTCTTCATCCTCATCATGCCAAATTCTAAAATGGCACTTAAAGAAAAATGGACGACACACACCAAAACACTATGTCATCACTTTCGAAATAATCCTGTTGTTATCATTATAATGTATGGAACTTGATACACAGCGATGTAAGTTGTGACTTGTTATAAAATGTTTGCAACTTCTTATGTGGTAATGCAACTTGTTCAGCTGCATGCGAGTTGTGCATGCCAGTTGTCACCATGATTATGGAATTTGTTTTTCGGGTATTGGTAGCTTTTGTCCTGGTTAAGTAACATAATCATAGATATGTTACTTGTTATCATTGTGTGTGCAACTTTTTCAGTATGGTGTTTTGATGTATACAACACGTAATGGTGTATGCTAATTGATACTGTTTTTATAAAATATATCATTATGAGTTAGTGACTTAAACTTCACAATGCACTCAGCAATATTCCAGCTATATGGCAGTGGTCTGTAAATAGTTGAGTCTGGACCAGACAATCCATTGATCAAAAGATTGAGCCTTGATCTGCACAAATGGGACCCAATGACATGTCAACTAAATCAGCATGCCTGTCCCCTCGATCCTGCTAGTCACTTCTGACAACAAGAATGGGCTACTGAAGACCAATATTCTAACCCAGACTGGCAGTATATATGTCAATATGTATATACAACAGGTCTTTAAGGTGTATTCAGCTTATGTTACCATGGTCATGTCAGAACATAACAATACACATGAAAAGGCTGTGTATCTAGTAATCAAGAAATTTATAAGCCATGCGGAAAAATCATCTTGAAAAGTATGACCTCTGCTAAAGATCCAAAGAAATCTGTGATTTTCTGGTACAGTGCTCAGACTACTTGGCCTAGCAACTCGAACTCAGAAAAAAACAATCACTCAACAATAAACAATAATCTATTGTATTATCACCTGAGATTACTCATCAAAATAACCTCTGTGTTACCTTATACTGTTACTGAAAACTTTTTTTTCACATTCATCCAGTATCCTATCTAATTAGACTGAAAGCTCTACTTTTTGGACAGGTCTTTTGTTTAGTCACCATACATTTATAACAATCTTGAAAATATCAAATCTAACCATACTTTGATCATTGCCAGTTACACAATTTGATCAAGGTACATGGTGTCATCATAGTACCTACAAATATTTTTGCAACAGGGTATTGTTACTAGTTTGGATCATGGAACACAAGCAGGTGGTTTCAGGCAGATAGGTATGTGGGTTTCTCTGAATTGGTATCTTCAGTAAGCTATGCTTAATGACAGCCCACTTGAAATATAATAGAAACAAAACATGCTGTCGCTAGATTTGTCCCTATCACATTTTTTCATGATAAAGGGGCACTGATGTGGAGCGAATAATGTTTCTCGTCAATGGTCTAATTATGAAACAAAACTGCAAATTGGTCAGCGCCCGTTCACTCGACTGTGACGAACAAAGGGACTGGGCTCCAGTCTACATTAGCAGAATTTCTTCACCTAAACAGTCAGGAGGCCGGATGCCCATCATATGCCATTATTTAAAAATATCCATGGTAGTCCTTGTTTGATAATAACAAAATATCCCAGCAGTGTAGTTTTTTTCGGATGCTGGGATGGTATACTGACTGATCCCATTTGATCCTATTTCCGTGTTTTGTACCTCGATATTTAATCATGTTATGCGAAAATATGATGTCTACAGGCATGTAGCAAGCCATTTGTTTCGGTCTGAAAGATTGCAAAGCTTTATATTTAGATAGTTTTGAGTGTTGACCCAGCTGTGATAGCAAATATCATACGTAAATTTTGGTAGCTACCCTGGTTTATTATTTATGATAATAAAAACACACAGTTGATTTACTTGAATTCATAAACTAAAAACAAAGACTTTGCCATTGGTAGAGAAATCTGAAAATGTTATGTAAAAAAACTGATTACACCTATTTACCCAAGTACACAGCAAATGCCTGTATGTATTTCTTATGTAACAAAGTTCAGTTGGTATCCTCAAAATACTTTTTTCGGCCCATAAGTGTTCTCAGGCTGCATGCGACACAGAGATTACATCTTCCTTGCTGTAACTCGCGTTTGATGGTGTAAACCTACACGTGTTATTTGTCATCATTCACTTGATGGTCAGTTAATGAATTTATAACAGGTATAATTAGCAGTAACACCACTTCGGTTACTCAACAAAGGTTCCCATTTGGCATTTCTCCTGTCTGGAGTAAATACTCAACATCATAAATTAAGGTCTGTAGCGGCAGATGTATTGTACGTTATGTAATATGTGCATGTAAGTGATGCAAGAGGGTTTATCAGCTGACTTACAAAAACAAACATCGATCAAAGGGTTAACTGATAACACACTGATCGATCATATATTGACAGCGGCTTTGTCAAAAGGCAGTGTGTGTAGATGTACTAATCTATACTGACTACACCCTGTCGTAAAGTGCGAGTGTAAAAACAACATCCTCCCTTCAAAGAATTAACCTCCATTGCGTTAATTGATTGATCATTATTGGTTAACTAAACTACTTAGAATGGTGGACATCATACAATTAGTTGCCAGGTGTGCTATCTTGGGTGACCAATGAGAGGTTTATCAGGTTTTCACCACTTTTTCGCAAATTAGACTATTGTAAGACACATAACACGGAGCAGGATTATCAACCAGCTGCAGATGAATAGTATATTGTTCTTCTTTGTGGATACTGATGGATACATTCCTGAACAAGGTAGTAGCCTGACATTGTTGCCATAAGATTAGTCTGTTTTACATTTATTATTTGCATTTTGTTTTAATTCATTTATTGTAGCATTCTGCAGAATCTATATGACAGAAAACACACACTAGATCGAGTATGTGTGTGAAATAGGATCCACATTGGCAGTCTATACAATGTTTAAATGTTACAGTCATGTTAGAAATTTACTATAAGTATAAGCAGTTCGTGTGTTCTTCCATTGACTTTCAAAATCTTACAAATATGACAAAAAACTAATTAGGGTTATGAGACCAAATATAGAGACGTACACTGGCTTCGTTATTTTTCCGTCCTAATAGTTTTCGACCATTTCTACCACTGACAGATGATTAACCTTCAAAGTGTTTCATTTGTTTTCATAATACACTTGTAATGAAGTAAAACTGACCACCTTAGTTGATCTGTCTATAATTAAACTCTCAATTGCCCATACAAACTGCGCAGCAGAGATCATGAGCCAGTCACAAATTCTGGGATATGATCCTGGTACTCACGGGAGAAAAACAATGACAAAAGTTTAAACCAGTCCACGGAAATTGCTCTGCATCAATGCCCCTTCGAAGTGTCAGAGAAGATTCGGGTAAACTGATTGCCAGAGACCATGCTTGAAAGTGTCAGGAGATACAAACGCTCAAACACCAACATACACATCTATTTGACTCAATGGATTTGTAAAACTCACTAAATCTACAACCACTATGTTCAGAATAATCAACTTTTAAACCTAATATCTCAGACCAGAAAAAATAAATGCTTTAATTTTTCCGTATATTCCGGCGACCTCGAATAGATTCTGTAGTGATTAGTGTGCACTGTTAATATTTCTAGTTAACACCGTGGTTCATAAACACTATGTTTGTTTGTTTGTTTATGTGTACAGTACACTGAGCACTACGAAATCCTGTGCCGTGGTAGGCTACAACCAAAAACAATCCGCAACAGCCAAAGGATGTCGATAAGCCATCCTATAAAGACAACATTTGAGTGTATGACATCATTTGTGGGATTCATCTAATAGCGACAGAGCACCCAAACGTAAGAAAATAAAAGAGTTCAAGACCTTTGTTGACAATCTTGCACCCATAACACAGGAAGTTTTCACTACTCATGCGCAATGCCTGTTTCCGCTATATCGACAAAGCATGGACAAAGAAACATAATGTAGCATATATTTGTCCTACTTATGCAAATTGGTGACATGGAATTTTATCAATATCAGTTATGCCACCAGTGAAATATACTGATTTTAATTGTAGTGCTCTAGTTGCTTAACCCCCAGAATTTTTTCCGCTGAAATATTTCGAACAGACTTCCCGCCATCACCTAAGACTATTTGCAGCATCATAATCGTCACCCTCATGCAGATGGTACGTAAAACAAACTGTCCTACAAAATGAAAAATAGTCAAACATCAACATTTATCAAGCACCACACCTACAGAGTTATGCAAATGTCATGAACAAGGAATGTATTCACTGTCAAGGACACGTTTTTGTGTACTATTTGACCTCGCGCTTTGTCGATTGACAGGGCGTTACGCGGTTTTGCAAGATGGAGTCCAGTGAATGAGCTGAACAAAAATTTTGTGAAATATGGTGCGAACACGACATCACCCTGGAGAGTACAAGCATAACGGGGACTCTCCGGTTGACTTTTTGTGTCTGGAAAGCAAAGCCAGTCGAAGAACACAAAAAACACCGAGAGATGTAAGTTAGATCTAAGTTTGTGAATCGCGCAAAACCAACGGTTATTTCCTCGTCTCAACCGTCATTGGAAAATTTTATCAAATGTTCCAAATACCATTACAGGAATGAAATGACGCACACATAACGTTAGAAGAAATAGTTTATAGGTTTGTTGTGAGGATTTGTTTGAATTATATGCAGTTTGTGGATGAAGAGGGGTAAGATCCACGGCACAGGGAATCTAGGGATAACTTTCTGCAAGTTCAGTTTCACCACCGTGTTGTATATTGTATTTCAGAATGTAACAAAGCATTTATTGCACTGACTTAATATGCGGCCGTTGATTGATCATTTCCGAACGATAGAAACGGACGCTTTGCATCGCGTTTTATTGTATTGAATGTTAGAATGCAGTGACGTTGGGTGTGATTGATAGTTCGATGCTGTTTTAGGCTTCCTTTTGTGTTTGCAAATATCTGATGTGTCGAATATCGGGTATTTCTGTAAGGTATGTTGGATCCAGCAATGTGTAATAGTGCAGATATTTGCATTACCATGCACACTCGTTGATCTTGGTGGTATCTCATGTTCATGATAGTGAGATGATAAAAATCCAGTAGCCTATAACCCTGCATGTATATCTGGTAATGTGGTGACTTTTAGCTCAAATTATCAAATTGTGAATGAGAACATTGTATTAACAGTATGTTCAGAGAACTTGAATTGTATCATTGCACCAAATGAGGGTTGTGGATGTAGTTTTCAACTATCACAGTGCTTTAGTATAGTTGTTTGTGTGTAGTGATTGTGTGTGCACTTTGGAATTGAAGTGTCCCAACAAGGATACTACTCATCTTTGATTAGTTTGTCACAACTCACTGTGCACAGTCAGGTTGGCAAGCTATCCTTAAAAGTTACTTATCAGCTTATTCTGACACATTTGATTCAGTGATTGTCTAAAAAATGTAAACACTAATTACAAATCACGATGCAGATATTGGTTTAGTCTCAGAATGCCGGCATTCTATCAGTCAAAGATGTTGTGAAGATAATACGATGGAGAAGCTCTGTTCTCAGTGCTCGATTTAGTGCTATGTTACTTGCACAGGTGCAACCCAATATTACAGAGTGTAAGCTAGTTATTAGTCTATTTTGCACCAGGTGCATGATTGATGTTTGAGTAGCTAAACTCTGAATAAAACATTTAAACTCAAAAGCATAATTCTTTCATTACCCATTGCAATAAAAGCAGTGCATCTGGAATTTTCTGGTGCAAGTAGGTTTTTTATCTTAAGTTGCACTTTTTTTTGTAAATGATATTTTTATTGTTCCAAAGGGTACATCATTGAGACACCAGTTCACATTTTACAGTTTGGTTGGTAGGGTTGCAAAGCACACAAAAATTCACTTTTTCACATAAGAAATATAGAGACAAATTTCGTAATTAAATTGGGAAATAGGTCTCCACTTTCTGTAATGACTTTGGAAACTATCATGTTTTATCGCTATGAACATTTCTACATTGAAAATTTCTCTCAAAATAACCATGAACTTTTGAAGTTTGGGAGTGTATTGATTAATCCAACATGAATGAATAAACTTTTTGGCAGAAAGAATAATATGATTTAATACTGTAAATCATGAAATTAATGCGAACATTTTATTAATGCGAAAAATGCGTCTGTACATGTTTCGCATTATTAAAATGACGCATTTCAGTCTGGGGGTGTACTTTTGAATAAACGGAAATCTCTTCCTTTCATTGACACTACTTAATACCTATTGAAATTATTCATCGGCAAATTTTGTCACTAAGCAGCGTAATCAAAACATCGTCAGCTCCATTCCATTCAATGCTTAACAAGTTCAATTCAGGTAACTAGTGTGTGGTAATAAGAAATGAAAAGAAAATGAACAACAAAGAATCAGGGTGTCGCATTTTCTGATCAACACAGCTTCCTGAGCTCGCATTAATTTCATGACGCATTTTAGACAAGACCTTTGCACTCGCATTAAATTCATGACGCATTAATTTCATGATTTACAGTAATCTGTCTGTGTATAATGTTCCAAATCAAACGAGATATTTTGTTATTTTAAGTGTGTTCTCAGTATGACCATTCATCCAAGCTTCAAGTTCATTCCAGAATGTTTGTGTTACTCTATATTCCCAGTACACATGACAATTATTCTCATTCAACTCATTACAAAAACGGCACACAGTATTTGTCAACAAGTTTCATTTTAAATAGTTCATTTTTTTTATAGATAATACTGTGTAAAAACTTGTATTGAAAATGAAGTAGTTTAACATCTTTCAAACCATTTCTACAAGTGATAAAAATCTTATTCCAGTCAAAAGTAATACTACCAAAAGACTTTTGCCATTTAAGACAGATTTTAGGTAAATCTAGATTGGAAATCAAGGTGTCATAAAAGATTCTAGCTCCTTTGCATGATTTCAATAAATTCCAGTGACACTCTGTAATGAGTAAATCAAAAACTGGGATATCCCTAGAGTGTTTAATAGTATGTTTCCAAGAATCAGGAAGTATATTCAAGACATGCAAATAGTTCAGGTGTGTACCTTTAATGTTATACAATTCCCTCAGCCTGTCAAATGACAAAAAACTGGTATTGTCACGTAGCTCTTTAATTGAAAGAATGCTGTTACTTGCCCAGTGTTTATTGTAATGTGTTGGGTTTTTGAAATTATGATTAAACCATAGTGGTTGGGCTAGGATTTCGTAAATATTACCTGAACTCACGTGACTCTTTTTACAATACTTGTTCCAAGTTTTCAAAACATCCCTCCAATAAGGGTTATCGATGTGTGTTACTTGGTCCATATTTGCACCAGACTTTAAAATGACATCAAAAGGAATATTACAGGGATTTTCAACTGTGGTTTTTCTACAGTAAGATCTCAGATTAGCTAGTTTGAAAGCTTCACAAAAAGTTAAAGTGTCAATCATCCTTAAACCCCCATTTTTGTGTGTCCATTGCTGTCACATAGGTGAAAGATCTGTCTGGATATACAAATGTCTTTCTTCAGCTGTCCCTATTTCATTGCTTTTTGAAAGAGAAAATTGTGTTCTATTGACCACAGGAACTAACATCTTATGCATGCTTCAAAATTAAGGTACTGTTGGAAATTGGAACAAAAAGATTCGTAGGCTGTTACTCTGTATCCTGAAATTTACACAACTGCAAATAGGATACTCACTTTGTGCCTAAGTGGACATTCAGTGGGATGCGTAAGAAGTTATAAAAATGAAAACAATAGATCACACTATAGATGGCAGGAAGGTTGCTCATCCAGGTGCAGCCTACAGGCACAAGGGGCCATCTCAAAGATATTTTTTGCTTTTTCATGTATGTTGAATATGTCTCATCTGTTGATTAACACATTACTTCATGAAGTGCATGTTGTGATATGTAAAAGAGTACAATAACTGATACCCATGGAAAAGCATTGTATTAAATCTTTCAAAATATATAGGTAGCATGACCACCCGAAGAACAACAAGACTGTCGAAAGTTACTGTTAGAATAATAACATACATTACAAAAAAATTAGTTAATTCAATCATTGTCTCAATCAGTGATTCAAGCAACTGTCAATACTCTTGATGTAAGTCTCTGACCAAATGGATTACATCAGCGTGAGTTGTTAAGAAAACAATATCATATAAGAAAACTTGGCATCATGTTTGAACTGACAGTGTGTTTCATTTGTCATTTTTTTTTTCCAATTCTTTATTACACTCAGTGGGTTACAGAATAAAAATACATTCAAAGTAGAGTACCGTATTAATCCAGACGCAGCAGCTCTAGCTGATAAATCGGCACCTGTACTGAGACAAACGACAGTGGTAGTGACAGCTTATAAGCTAAACTGAACTAAACCTATACAATTGATGATAAAGATGGATGCTAACACTTGCTCTAAATATTTAAAGCATGTTTTGTAACACATTCCATTTTGTGTTGAAAAGACTGATTCTATCATTTTTAATAGCAATGTATTTTTCTACTGTAAAGACCTCTTTGAAGGTGGCTTTAAATGAATTAATACATGGTTTATGTCTTTTGATATTCATAACATATATATGTCTTTTAGTTAGAATGATCATATGAGTTAATAAACTATCAGCACATGACGGAAGTAGAATTTCATGGTTTGTTATTTCAATATGTTTTCCAAATATTAAATTAACATAGTTATTAAAGCTTTCCCAAAAGGATTTGACTTTATGTTCGCCTTCTAACCCACAGAAAGAGCATAAATCGGAGTCGACCAATTTCAGTTTTAGTAGTTCCTTTTTGGTGTATATTCTTTTATGCAAGAACTTGTATTGGAACTCTAAGAGTTTTGTGTCAGTTATGGCTTTTCTATATTGTGAAAAAATGCACTTCCAATCTATAAAAATGTCAAGTTCTCTTTCCCATTTATTACAAACTTCAGGAAAACTGGTGGCTGAGATGAGTTTATAATAGAAGAGTCTAGATCCTTTACCAGGATTGTTAATATCAATCCAGGGGCATACAGGTTTAATGTAAGAAAACTTGATTTTAAAGTTTTGTAGTTTAGTTCTTCACACCTTTGGGATGTTAAGTAATAAGCGATTGTAGTCAAGTATGGTGCCCCGTATATTGAAAAATGTTCTTAGGTTTGTGAATGGAATTAATCCATTTTCATCATAGAGGTCTTTTACGTAAAACATACCTTTGTGAAACCACTTTTTAATGATGAAGTTTGTGTCGTGAAAATGATTTAACCATTAGGATGTCGTTAATGTCGTCATTGTTAACCGAATGGGTTTTTACATATCATGCCTTTAGGACATCATTCCAAAAGGGATTTTTAGCTTTTAAGTAAAACGGGATATCTGCACCGAAATGGAAGATATGGTGTAGCCTAAAACCGCAGAGCTCGTACGGTTTCTGTTTTGAAATGTATCTTTTTAGACACAAAATTTTTAGTGATTCAATAAATGTTTCAATATCAGTCATTCTCAGACCACCTTCTTCATATTTTCGCATGAGATTAGTTAGTTTTATTTTGTCTTTTTTGTTATTCCATACAAACCTGAAAAAGAGAGTGCTCAATTCTGCGATAAAGTCGGGTGGGGGGTTTGGAAGGGAGGTGAATATGTGTACGATGGTTGATAATGCCAGTGTATTGATTACAGTGATTTTACCAATCAAAGTCAGATTGCGTTTGCGCCATTTTGAGAGAATTCTTTTGATATTGTCTAGTCTCTTTCTGGTGTTGATAACCCACAGGTTTTGCAAAGAAGCATTCAGTGTTATTCCCAACACATCAAAGTTTCCTACATGCCAATCTAGATTAAGGTCAAGGTTTAATTTTATCCTACTTCCAGCAAGTGATCCAAGCCAAACTGCTTTGGTTTTATCGACGTTTATTTTCAGACCAGACATTCTATAAAAGCTTGATAGAGTATTAATTGCTTCCCAAAGAGAATTCTCTGATCCATCTAAAAATAATTCCGTATCATCAGCATATTGACCAATTATGTATTCGATATCGTTTAAAGTGACTTCTTTTATTTCACCGTTATCTCGAATCATAATCCTGAGTATTTCGGCAACAAACAAAAACAAGTAAGGTGAAATTGGGTCTCCTTGTCTGCAACCTCTTTCATTTTGGAAGAAAGTTGATAAATGTCCATTTTGCAGAATACAAGGAGATGCATTAGCCATTAGAATACTAACCCATTTCTGTATTTTTTTCCCAAAGCCAAATTTATTCAGAACCATCATAATAAACTCTTTGGAAACCGTGTCAAATGCTTTTTCAAAATCAGTCAATATTAATAAAGCCTTTTTGTTTAATCTCTTAGTTTCAAACATAATATTGTAGAAAAGTCTTGTGTTATCTGATGTACATCGACCTGGAATAAAACCTGTTTGATTTTCATTAATAAGAATATTTAATGATTTCTTTAGTCTGTTTGTGATGCAAGTACTGAGGATTTTATATAGAGCATTTTAAAGAGAAATAGGTCACCAGTTTTTAAGAAATCTTCGATCTTTGTCTGATTTAGGGTTGCAGGTAATTACTCCTCTATTCATTGTTGTACTGAGAAACTCGTTATCGAAAGTTACTTTAATATTCCAATGAATCCATGTTTTGAGATCTTTCCAAAAAAATTTGAAAAATTCTATAGGAAAACCGTCTAGACCGGGACTCTTATTATTTTTCATTGATTTTATGGCAATAGCAATTTCATTTATGGTTATGTCTGCATCTAATTCTTTGGAGAAATCTTTATCTAAGAATGGCGTAACAAGATGGTGAAATAACCTTTTGCTTTCTTGGCTAACTTCACCTGCTGTTTTATATAGGTTTTCGTAGAATAATTTCTGTTCCGTCAGTTATTTCTACGTCTTGATCGGTTAAGATTGTGTTAATAAGTTTATTAGTATAGTTTCTGTTTTCCAAGTGGCAGAAGTAATTTGTCGGTTTCTTGCCTTCTTCGTACCACTGAATTCTGTTTCGTACTTGAATTCCTCTTATTTCTGCTTCTTTTAATTTTTCAAATTCTATTTTAGTCTAGGTTAGTTTAGCAAAAGTCAGTTCACTGGCATTTTGAAAGTCGTGTCGTATTTCGTCCTCTATGATGGTGATACTCTCTTCTAGATGCTTAAGGTTTTTTTGCCTGTCTTTCTTCAAGTACGAGGCAAACGATATAGATTTTCCTCTGACTTTCATCAAAAATGTTTCTAGAAACAGTTGAACACTGATTGTGAGATTAATATTTTCATGAATTGTCTCTGTTCACCCAGCAGTAAAAGGGTTCCTAGTGGAATAAGTCATATGATTGTTAACCTTGAGTGCCTCACTTGCAGCTTGGGACAGTCAGGGTAATAATATAATATGATTATGCAATACCACTTTGAAAGTGGTCAAATGTAACATGTTATGTTTGTGATTAACTCTCTTAGTAAAGTACAGATTCTAGTACATTTGTAGGGTTGAGTACCACCCGGAATTCGAACACTCACCCTCAGAGTCAGATTCTTAATCGCCAGCACTCAATGTCAGCTGCTTGTCCCACTCACCCAACGTAACTTGATGTGTTCGCTCTTAAGTTTAAACATGCACAAGTGCGTTGGAACAGCAGTCTAAGTAAACTTATCCTCAGTGCTTTTCGTTACACTCCACCACCGAGTCTAACGAAACCTTATGAGAGGTCGCGTCAGGTAACCTTTGAGATTGACCAATCAGAACACAGCTTACCAAATCGCGAAAGTGGACATTCACACATACCTTTTGAACTTTTTATCTCGAAAAGGTTCGTACCCAACCATTCCGAATGCTATTTAGTGTACGATCCCTTCCGGGTGATGCACATGGTGCACGTTACAACCATGACAACGGTGAGTAAACAGTCCCTGAAAATAGTGTTTTTGGCAATATTCAAGGATGTCATCTTGTTGAAATATTAGCTGGTGGTAACCATGTCAACAGAATCCACAACGGAATCCCCAACGCATATATACAGCTGGTCAAATAATTATATACAAATTTTTGTTTGTGGAGAGATATGTGTCCGTAACCTGAATATTTTGAAAGTCCTTCCGATCCCTAAATAGTAGCCGTTGTTTGATTGGTTAAATCTATTTAACCATCTCACATTTGATTGGACGGTTATAAGTAGCTCAAAGATTACCTGACGTGACCTTCTAGGTTTTGTTAGACTCAGTGGTGGAGTGTAACGAAATACACTGAGACTAAGTTTACTTAGACTGGTTGGAACAGGCACTTTATAAATCACTATTATTATTAAATGTCAGTGACTGCTTTTGTGTGGGACTGACTGATGTTGTTTGTTATGTAAGCATATTTTTCCTTCTACCTGATTAGTCTAGAGGCGGTCATGTGACCGTTGACAGAAAGGCTTATTGACTCAACCCAGGTCCGACCAAACGTCATATTGACTTACTATGATGTCAAGCTCTGACATCATTCTGTTGTTTACATGTCACAGTGTTGTTGACATAACATTGTTGGTTTGTGGTGAAAACAGACTAATTTTTCTTGACTAAATGGACATGTTTTTAATTTTAGAAGCTTTTTTCAGTAATATGGCCTGGCACCTACCAATCTGAAATATTGGTTAGATATTAGTGAGATGTGTCAATATTTAGTTGATGGATGGCTTGAAACTAATTAACGAAGTCATTTTGTACTGGCAGAATTTGTTGGTACAAATTACTGTTCCGGAAAGGGACTAATGAAAGTAGCTTACTATTCAAATGGGGTATGAGTCATTTTTGTTTGACGTAGAACATTATTGAGAGGAGGGGGTTGGGGGTGGGTGAGGAAGCCAAAATTGTCAGGAGTTCTATTTTGTTAGTTGTCCAGTGAGTGGTGTGTGATTGTGGGCCTCACTATTGACTTGAGAGGGTTTCTTGGTATTCTGAGAGAATTGCTCAGATGAACTGATAGCATTAAGAGTTGTACGAGAAGCCAACAAGTTCTTCCAGGAACTTGTGAACTAGTTTTGTGTGTAGACCAGGAAAACTAAGAAATATATGAGGACTTTTATGTGTTGGACTTTGACACCATACTGGACGTATCTTTGAGTATCCATCTTAGCTGCATCATCCCCAGACCAGGAGTGGAAAGGCAGATTGCCTTGGGGTTTAACACCCCAACACCCTCAGGTAACAGAACAAATGATGTTGCATCTACTGCCGATAGTAAATCAAAAGTCGCTCTGTTCTGTAATCTGATTGGTTGAAAAACATGATCAAATGGGATTTGATTCCCAGAAATTGCAAGGCTATTTCGCTGCATATTGACACCTAGAAACATCGCAAACAATTGTTTTGTTGCGTCATCCAAAGTGGTGGCGTCATTCAAATCACATTGTGACGTAAAGTCAGAATGACTTCACAAATGAGCAGCTGCAGATGCTACCGCGGGAATCAGCTGAAGTGGCCATCTGATGACATTTCACCGCTGCACCGTACTCAGTGTAAAGGGGTGCGGACGCTGTCGGTTCCAAATGTATTCCCGTGCTTCAAATACTCAGTAACACCCGGAAATTGGCCAACACATGATGTTTATCTCCTAACAGAAAAAGATTTTTAAATGTCTCTCATTTTTGTCACCATATGTGAACTTTTGTTGATTTTGGTAATATCCAAAAGATTTGTTTGCTTTTATAATTACATTATGCCAATATCCTAGCTAAATGGTGGTGACATTCTGTGAATAATCAAGTCTGGACCAGACAATCAAGTGATCAACAGCTTGATGTTGCCAACTGGAATTCGATGAAGTGTGAACCAAGTCATGGAGCCAGACCCTCATCCCATTGGTTACCTCTTTTGACAAGCTTCTTATGGCTTGCTGAAGACCAGTTTTACCTAGATGTTCTTGGGTCTAACTAAGCCCATTTTTGTTCAGTTCATATATATATTGTTTCGTTGTAGGACTACAACAGTGATGACAGTGGTGTAGTTCACAACTCCCGCAGTAGTGGAAGAGGAAAACTGACGTCAGATCATGATCAGTCGTCCTTTCAGTCGAGGCTCAGGCCAAAGATACGATCAAGGTGACCATCTTTAAGTTTTGATAAATGAAACAAGGAATTGATTTAATGTGCATGAAAGCCAGTGGTTACAGTAATGTGAATATCAGTGATCGTCGTGGCTTACTGATTTATAGACGCTACTCAAAAATGTTTTTACAGGACACATGATACTTTCATGTTATTGTTTATGTCATGCTGTCACAGGTAGGGGTGAAACAGTATATATAGGTCATCATGCAAGTGTATTTTGGGATGATTAATATCCCGCATAAAGAATAGTCACAGTATTTAGCGAGCCTTGGTGAGCCTAATACATAGTGTTTATTCCTAATGCAGGATATTAACCGTCCCAAGATACATGACTGGGATAACCTATTTCTCATGCAATGTCATTGTTGTTTTATAACTTTGAAAAAGTTGAAATGCCACAAACTATGAAAGTAAACTTTGTGGAATGTCTATGATGTCACAAATAGGTGTGTAGTAATCAGTGTTCCCGGTGGGTTTGAAAACTGCCGGTGATTTATGCCGACAGGGTCTGAAAATTCCAGCTGAGCTAGTTTTTATCCGGAGAGAAAGTAATCAGTATTCATAATGAAATACTGTCAATAAATGTGTTGTAGGTGTGCTGTGTGTTGTGTGTTTGAGAAAATGTTCACTAGACCTGCAGTAACTACAATTATGGATTCGATGCCATGCTGAGACAATCAGAAAGTGATTTCAAGCCGTCCAAACACATTAAATAAATGTGTTCAGAATGTCATTAAAAATGATTTGAATAAACTGATGAATAAAATCAACAACAAAATTCATAAAAATTGTCAAATGTACATATAAATTACTCTGTCCATCCTTTTCTGCGATCGTGTTATGTCAAAAGTGACATCTCGGCTTTCGACACCTCAGTCTTCACGCTCACAGAAGATGTTTAATGAAGAAAACGCAGGTGAAGTATATTTGTCACAGGTCATAACGCAACACGATACATTCAATAGATTCCATTGTTTACATACTGATAGCGATTTCTTGCTTAGTGTGTTCAAAATACCATTATTTTACCCAAAACTTTCTTCCAAATCTAAGTGTTTTCCTTGGATACCATTACTGTAATATGATTGGCTGCCTTGGCCCATGTGCCCGATTGTGGCAATCACAATCTCTATAGCAGACGAACACACATTTCAATTTTTATCCAATAAAATCGCTTCTTGCAACTGTGAAAATACTCTTGGCATGGGTGCAGTGATATACATATAGTTCATAATCACAGCTTTTGAACGATACCCACCATCAAGCGAATCGCCTCGCATGTTATTCATTCGAAGCTTATAAAATGGAGGTATTGTGTCATGTTAGCGAGTGGAAAGCTAATGATAACGGAAAATGGTTGACTATTTATACTATTTAAGATCTTTTTATGATAATTTTCTGATTACGTAATAAAAAATAAAGAAAAGGCACAAGGGCTGTTATGACACGCCACAAATCAAAAAACATCGCCATATTTTTCTGTACCCTTAACCACTGGATTACTTTTATTTTGCATCTTATTTGTTCCTGAAAAGAACCCTGTCAGTGTACTCTGTTCCTCTTTATTACTGGAAGACATTTTTTTCTCTACGCATGCATTGATTACCACATGCTACCACTATAAATAGATAACGGGGCATGGCAGTGTGCAACTGTCTGTATTAGCCAATCACATGGCATGGATTGATCTGCATATGCGCAGTCTGCTGAATCTACAGTTAGATATGATATGGTGATTTCTACTTTAGATTTCAATACGTTTGATCACAATTTGAAGAGAACAAAGAAAAGACAAAGACATTTTTGTTAACTGCAATTTTATTAAATTTACCAATAAAACAAAACCTTAAGCAATTCAAAATTTTCCCACGGCAGTTGAAATACAGGGCCCACTTGCACAAAACGATCTTAGAGCTACAATTATTGTAAATCCTTAAGATCGCGATCTTAGGGTTCGGCTACAATCACCATCCACTTGCACAAAGCGATTGTAGGCTAAGATCATTGTAAGTTACAATCAAAACTTACAATTGGTTGGAACCAATTGTAAGGAGCTAAGATCATTGTAGTCAGTAGCAAAATGGCGCCCAAGTTGGTGTCAATTTCACGCAAATAATTAGCTTTACGTTTAGGGATTGCTTTCATATTGCATAAAACTGTATGATTCGCCTCGACACTTCGACAACATGGAGAATGCAACATCGATTTAACGTTTGAAATATCGTTATTTGACGTAGTGAACATCATTATTGAGTCGATACCATAGAGTACAAATCTCACCCAATTCAGTGTTGGAAAAAGTATGAACACCATACCTTTTTGATAAACAAGGAAAGGATAGTATCAAAAGGTGTCTGTATGCGATTAGCAGTGGCCATGACCTTTTCAATAACGCAGGGGTAGCGAATCTTGGTTTTTACGTAAGATGGGAGTGGTCTCCCTTTGCGTATTATACCGTTGCTGTAAAATCTGCCATGCCCCAATACAATGTATGTTATATTGTGACAGTGCAGATCTCCACATATATTTCTTTTCGATCATAGACGTGTCAATAATCTACAGTTGGATAACGTACAAATTTATATTTCTTTCTGACGAGAGAATAGAGTTTTAATCTATCTATGCCTTAAAGTTGGTAACAGAAACAGTTTGCCGTCGTCTCATTAATCTGTCTGCAACCCCATTCAACAATCAGGTGACAATGTTCATCTCGCTAGTGCCTGATCCACTAGCATGAGCTGTTGAAGACCAAACCGTATCTTTGGAGGGTCGGAACGCTTACGCATTTCCTCCGATGATCCTGTTACTAGAAGTACTGCGCAAGATCGACCAGAAGAAGATTCAGCAACTGATTTTGGCCATTCCTTACTGGCCAGCGAAATCCTTGTTTCCAGACCTCATAGAAAAAACACAGCAAGCCCATATTGTGCCACCCCGATTTGCCAAACCTCCTCATCCATCCTCACACGAGACAAAAGTAGGGGAACTCAGTAGTGCTCTGCTTACAAATATAGAACATGTTATGTCCTGTTTACTAGTGCTGGCGCGATTAATCATAGGATCGGTTAATTGTTCGATGCAAGTCAAAATAGACGATTGTTGATTACTAATGAACTGCAGATTGGTTAATTAAAAAATAATGATTTAGTTTTATTCTGTTTTGTCGTGTTTTCTTTCACCTAGCAATATGGGCCCTGTTCCTAGTGATCGTAGCTCTATGGTGATCGTATCTCTTATACTTTGACACATACTTAGACTGTCATAACGACTGTGATCACTTTGAGCAACGGGCCCTGGTCACCATTGCTTGTTTACTTCGTAAATGGAAGCCGTGTACTACGCATGCCTCCCCTGTCAGCCAATGGTAATGCTAGATATATTTAGATTGGGGTGTCCCTTTCCCAAATAGGTCACGTAAATCTACTAAACTGTCTAATTATAGTAGGAAAAAAATAATCAAGTTTCAATGCATTAAATTTCAGAAACACCACATTAACCTGTGTGCCACAATATAAGTTATATATGAAGTTAAACAATATAATATTGTCTTTAAGAAAATATCAAAATTCCTGAATCTTCACAGGAATTGGTATTAGTATCAGCATTTGTAAGTTCACAAAGTTACAATTCTAAATACGGCAAATATCTATCAAAATGTGTACGAAATCTATTTATAAGGAAGTCAAAATTTGTCCTTTAAAAAATCAATTTTCAAAACAAACATTTCTTTTAACACATCCACCTTTTTTCAAGTTCTTTTGTCGAGCAGGCCCAATGAGAACTAATTAATAATCATGAGCAAAAACTCTGCCAACCTTGTCCGTCCAATCATGCAGCCATAGGTAACAATCCGACCCAGGTATTACAGGTTAGCCATTTTCTAATTGGCTGAAAGGGGAATTCCTTGAATTGATCTTTGGTATTTGGATATAAGCAAGTGACAAACTTCATGCACTCACCATGTTCCATATCACAACGAGATGCCAAAACTGATACAGGTATTTCAGCTTAGCGATATATTTATATTTGATATTGGCTGAAATAAAAATCATTGAGTTGCATTTGCACATAAACACGTGACTTACATGTGGCGGCTGAAATATTGAGTTGTTTTGGTGTCATGAATGCTGTAGAACATGCCGATACAATGCTTAATTACAGTACTTCACAGAATAGATTTTTCTATTTCAACATTAATCATCCACCACAAACAACACAAAACAGAAAGGCAGACGTTTTTTGTTTTGTTGATGATCCATTGACACAGCCATAACTTGATAGCGTTAACAATTGACAACCCAGAAATTAGTTGGCTGGTGTTTGACAATGAAATGAAAGTACAAATGATTATAATCGATCAATTATTGATTGGACAGAAGCGATTATCGATATGTTTACAGGGAAGATTGTAGTCCACCAGGGCAGCAAAAGCTGTAACTTTGGCCTTGTGTCGATCTACATGTAACCTGTATGATGACAAGTGGAGAAGTTTTGTCCAATACACTACTCGTAGGAGGTTTATGGCCAGAGGAGCGACTAACCCACAGGTAGCAGACTACTTATGTTATTTGAGGTCTACCGGATGCTAGAAAGGATCCACACTTTCAACTACTTTAGCAGTTATCAGCTCAGTCATCACCAGGAACACAAAAGTGAAGATGACGAGGGTTCTGGAATTAGTTGCATTATTAATATCTTTTAAGTTAGCGGATAAACAGCAGAAGTTCCGAGCACCTGCAGGGGATCTTAATGTAGTATTGCGACACCTCATCCGCAAAGATTGTGAACCTTTGATGCAGACATCTTTTGAGTTGCTCACTCAGAAAACAATATTTCTGCTTGCCTTAGCAACTGCAGCCAGCGTGTCTGAAATCCATGCCTTACATTTCGGCTGTACAAGATTTGAACCTGGCAACCACCTGGCTGGCCACTTAAGAGGATGGGACTTCATCACAAACAATCAGAAGCTGGGACAACTGATTGTCAGTTTTATGTTCCATCTCTGTCGAATATCCTGGGTCTTAATGACCCACAGGGCTTGACCTTCTGTTTGGTAAGAGCTTTGAAGATCTACTTACCATGAAGTGCTGCGAGAGGAAAGAAGTTCAAGCTTGTGTTTATCCCTTTCTCCTGCATCGACTGTAGAATTCTAACAGACAACTGTCTCCTTTTGGATCAGTGATCCTAAGAGCATATAAAGCAGCCGGGTTAGATATGGGTTAACATATGGGTCGCAACACCGTTTTAGGTAATAGTCCTAACCTTGACATATGGGTTGTTCCAGATATCTAGACGAGGCGTATAGTATGTCTGAATCTACATTTTCCATCGGATTCGGTAAGCAATAAAGCATGTGCTAGGATAAAGAAAAATACATAACTTTTATGATAAAATTGATGTGTTATACTTATCCTGACTCATGAGATGAAGCCCTCCCAACCATCGCCTTGCACCACTCAGGCTTCCCTGTAGGCCTGTGTGGAGGGGAGGCATTCTGTTGGAGCGAGTGAGGTTTGACATGTGTGCAGTCACGTGCGCACTGTTGGTGAAAAAAGGGGAGAAGGCTCAAGGGGAGTGATTGTATGTTGGCTTCTAGGGAATTTGAAGGAATTCAAGTTTCCACTATACATTCGGAAGGAAGGGGAGATAAGCAGTAAAGCAAGGGTTAGAAAAAGTTTAAAATATCAATTTTGTCATAAAAATTACGTATTTCTGTGCCATATGTCAATTTTCTACATTATGATCACATCTCATATTCTGAACTGAACCGAACCAAACTGAAGGCCTTGTACTTCAGTGTGTACCATATTGTAAGAGTGGTAATGACAGGGTGGACAAAGGCAGCATGAAAGTGTCTTTGAACAGAATGCGTTAAGGGGAAGAAATACGAACAAATGTTGTCATCAATAATAGCCTACATGATCATTGTGATGAAGTCGAGATCTAATTTCCACACACAAAATTGCATCTCTATTTTTCGTACTCTTCAAAATTATTTTAAAAATGCTATTTTTGTTGGTAATGCATGCAAAAATGTGTGATGTATAAATTCTGTTCAGATTTCTTTGACTTTCTAGCTCAGTTATTTTTCTCAGTGTTTATTCATTGATGTTTAGTAGGACTGTGTATTGACAGATAAACTGGAGTTAAGTAAATTGCAATTGAGGTACCTGTGTTGTGATATATTGGGAACTACAGTGTTAAATTTTGAGTGATAATGATTGTATGTTCAGGTCCTATTTCCTACATTTCAAGGACCTAAAACTAAATATTATAACACCTGACAGCAACAGTCTCAAAATTAGGTTGTACCAATATACTGTTTGTTAGAAAATGATATTGCTAACATTGTCTCAAAAGAGTATTGTTGTGTACATGTAATAATACCTTGCTGTCCTGGGCCCACTTGCACAAAATGATCTTGCTGCTACAATTATTGTAAATGCTTAAGATCGCGATATTAAATTCATGCTGACTTACATTTTCGCTAAGATCGGCTTTGTGCAAGTGGATTAGGGCAATTGTATGGTGATTGTAAAGTTGATTGTAGGGGCCTATGATTGATTGTAACTAAGATTGTTCTGTGCAAGGGGGCCCTGGTATTTAGTAAACTGTTATCAATCTCTGTGACTAGATAGCCACCATGGCCATACCTGTACAAGGTGTTTGTAACATCCTTTGAGATTGGCACTGTCCAGCTGCAATGAGATATATATCTTTGCTGAACTTTGACAATGCCATATTTTCTTGATAGAAAAAGCTTGATTGTGGAAGTAGGTTCTGCTATCAGCCCCTTATTTGCCTTGCACAGTATATACATGTACGCACCAGTGTTATTTTACTGGATATTTGTGATATCAATGACCAGCAGACAAACAAGGTTTTTGTTTGTAAATCATTAGAATGAGAAACAAGTATTTTTTGAGGTCACACAAGACTTTATTTGATGCACAGCTTCTTTTAACTTACAAGTGTTAAATGGCTTTCAATAGAGTTTCATCCTTGCCTCATTGAGAGTACAGTCAAAGAAGTGTTAGAAGTTCATATACCAAAACAAATCTGAAGTATTCTCCATTATCTTATACAGTTTGATATAACAGTGTAGTTGACTGTACCATAACATGCAGTAATTATGTTTATAACTGGAATGTATATTTCTCGTTGATAATTTGATGCTATGATTATTAGTGTACAAAATATATATAGTTTTTTTGTCCATAATATACATTCATATGTACAGGATGTACATTTCCGCACCGTATATGCAGCGATGTGTGTCACCTCATAGACATCTAGGTTGCATGCCACTACAGTGAGTTGTATGATCTTGAACAGATGTTAGACTCCTTGTCACCTCATCTAACTGTAAAGCTACATGAAGCATGAGGACAAGTTTATGGATATACAACTTCTTTATTCAGTATGAACGACTTTTTTCAAGCACTAGAATTTGTGTTGAAACGTCACCTATACGGAATAAAGAAGTTGTGTGTCCATGAAACTGTCATTCTTCATCTTCTCCTCATCTTCAACTTCCAGAAGGCACATGAAAGAAGCAAAGCTACATGTACTGTTGATGATCTCTGTGTTCATACGCTAAATTGTTTCCCTTTTTGTTACAGTGGGGCGTACTTCATCGGGGAAGGAATGTCAAGTGATGAGGAAGGTTGGTTCAAATGTTTTACCAGGGTGGTTGTTGTCAATTGTCTTGTCAGTCATCGAAACTTCAGGAGTTCCGGCTTTTTTCATGAATCTGTTTCAGACAGGAAAAGAAGAAAGAAAGAAACTGAGGAAGGTGATGGTGAATAATGAAGGCATATGTCTTCAGTTCACGGTTGAGCACATCCGTGCTCTTGCTGTTGTTCACTGGATTGTCGAGTCCAGATGTGATTTTTTTCTTTTCAGATTACCGCCATACAGCTGAAATATTGCTGAGTCTGGCGTAAAAGTAAAGAGAATAGACACCAATCCTATATCTCCACAACAGTTTGACAATGCTGACATTGCTATTGGTGGCAAGTTTTTGGAGTGTTCAAACCCACAAACTAAAATTTGACATGTGTTGACAAACTTGCTGTGTGAAGGCTGCTTAGCCTTTGTGCATAACCAAATCCTTTTTTTTATTTGATTTGAACATAATTTGTTGATGTTCTTGGTCCAGGACAAAAGAAGCTGTGATGTTAGTGTTCAGGAAATCCAACTGTCAGGTTTACAGATTTACGTAATGTTTACTGATTTATTAACATTAGCAACATGACATAATTGTTGTAATGCTTTATGTTTAATTGGATCATCCAAAAGTAAGGTCACACATGTTTTTAAAAAGTTACACCTAGATAGATTGTGTCAGGTGCTGTATGGCACGTTTGAAAGAAAGAATTTCTGTTGCTGCTCACACACTTCAACTTGCACATGTAATCATATATGACTTAATGTTAATGCATGTGAAACTTTATTATAATTCAGAGGCAATACCAAGGTATTGTAAATGTATATCTGAATGATAACTATACCTACATCAATAGAACACATTATTATTTGCCAGTAGTATATTACTGATATGTTGATCCTGGTCCTGGTGTTGGATCACAGACTGGATGTGATGGTTGGTTTGCCAGCACTGCACATTTTTCACTAATGGTGTTGAAGCTGGAGATAATTTGCTTGACTCTCCTCTCTCACTCACAGATTGTAATGGATTGTATTAGTATTGGTAGTCTGGCTGCTGTGATTTTGTTGAGATTTTCCTCATCTCTGCAGATTCCCCATCCAGAGGTCGGCGAGGTGGACGTGCCAGTAAGCCAAGGAGGAAACGAAATTCAAGTGGTGGTCGTAGAGACAGCAAAGCAAGCACTGACAACTCTCCAGTAATAGTAGAGGGACATGATGGTGATGAGGATGAACCTGGGTATGATCAGGATGATGATGATGATGGGCGGCGGCGACGCAGCACTCGGCAGAGGAAGATGACTTTTGATACACTGAACCAGAATTTCTTGGATAAGGCCGTTGTTAGCGCCAAAGATAAGGATGAAGATGATGATGGGAGGGGGAAAAAGAGGAGGAAAACAAGTTTTATGAAACCAGTGGAAAAGGAAGAGGTATGATGTACATGATTTAGAACACAGGGAATACCTCCCAAAAAGCAATTCAGACTTTAGAAATACAGTTTACTTAACCCCTGACTATATTGTAATAAGGTACAGTTTTGCCTGTTTAGGCAAAGCTTGAAGGTGCCTGCCATAAGGTTAATGATAAGGGTTAACTGCCCTCTTCAGTGTTTTTATTGCTTATGAATGCTGTTCATGAAAGTTTTTCTTGTAGAGGAAAGTGTTGTACAGGAAAAGGGTTTACTGCACGTATAAGTTTTCTTCTATCGAAGTTAATATGGTCTGATGTATGCCTCTTTCTAGAAGTGTTGCCAGAGCTGATAGGCTATATGACATGTAAACAAAATTCTTTTTGACTTTATAAAGTCAGTGAAACATTCTGACAAGCTTAAATGGTTAATTATGATTTCATTGTGTCAAATAGTTTTAATAAAGCAGTGAAAGATGATGAAATAAATATATAGTGTGAACTCAAAAGTCACTGTTTGAATGCTTATCCAACTCTGGGCACTGCGTGACAGTGTTATCTACAACATGGTAAGGAAGGTTCTCCTCTCCCTACAGTATTCTGACATGTACAGTCGGGTCAAGAGGCAGCGGAAACATGTGGAGCGTGACATGTACGGTGTTCCAATACAGGGCTCTGACTCAGAGTCAGGAGGTTAGTGAAGAATTTTATAAAGTTAAATGTTGGTTTTTCCTTTGTAAAACTTACATACGTAAGACAAGACAGTATAATGTTTGAAACTTGACAGACTGTGAGTAATTGTGGATAATCTCTTACTTAAGAACTAGATCCTGTCCATGGTGTTACTCCGTGTATTACAAAACATAACCTTGTGTGTTGCTCCTGCTCCACAGACACCAATGATGAACAGGAAGGAGATGGGACTCCAGTACAGCCACAGAAGAGATCGTATTTCCTGCGTGAACACAAACCTAGAACACAGCTGTTTGAGGCACCACCTATAGGTTAGTTTGTGTGCATCATTTGCTGTTTTGTGTCATCAGTCTTGGCCATGCTTACTTGTTGGTAATATTTTCAGAAGGATGTGAAATGTTTTTCACCCAGGTCCTTCACAAACATTCTGTTTTTGCCAGTAATGATTGAAATTGATAACATTGATACTACCAGTAATGATTGAAATTGATAACATTGATACTACAGACCAAATAGACGTAAAGGGCAAGTTTAGACAAAAAGTAAGCCTTTATTTCTTGCACTTTTTAGCACCAATATTTACCTAGTACTTTCACAGATATCACAAGTAACTTATCCTGGAAGATTTGAATTAAAATTGGTCTTAATAACTCATGCTTGTTGTGAGAGGCGGATAACAGGATCAGGTGGTCAGCCCCGCTGACTTGGTTGACACATGTTATTGCATCCCCATTCTGGTCTTCTTTACTGACCACTGTCATTTAGTTGGAATATCAGCGCTCCCTTTCATAACGCTAGACTGCCATGTTGATGTATATTTGTTTCAGAGAGTCAAAAAAAGAAACAACAATCACTGTTCCGTGAAACCCCACCAAGGTCAACGAGAAGACTTGACAGTCACCAAACATATCAATCTCCAGCCCACAGGAAGAAAATTGTCAGGTACAAGAAATATTTACAAGATCGTATTACGCTCAGTCTGAAGTCATACTAATTAATGTGCTCTTTCTAATTGTAGGATTAAGAAGTTAAAACCAGAAATTGGTGACAGGCACTTATTGTTGGAGATAGTGTTATAGCAAGTATGTGTTGCAGGACACAGGACTGTAACCTATTACCCCAGTATGTGTGTTAACTCTACAATGCATTCATTCCAGGAAACGACAAGCATTCCATGTTTCTAGTTCAACTTCTTCATCAGAGAGCATATCCAGTGATGAAGAGAGATTTCAGAGACGTAAAGCCAAGAGCATGGCTCGTTCAAGGAACAGGTATCACAAAACTGTCTTTGTGATATATTTCACAAAAATAAATGATCCAGTGAGGGAATTTCTAGCAACGAATGTTTGTTTCAAAGAGTTTATGGTGAGATTTGCTGAACTGTTGGCAAGAAGTTTGGTGAATAATATAATGAAATACAGATGTAAGTGAAGGTATACAAGTTATTCTATTAGGTCCAGATTGGGTAATATCAGGGTATCTGATTGACAATATACATCTGTAAGATTCACTGCTGATATTGCTTGTTTTCTGATTGCGCTAATGTTTTGGCACTTGAGTGAACTGAAGTGTAACCAAGTATAACCATACATTAGTCCAAGGTTATTCACTCAGTTTGATGGGATGATGTTGTCTACCTAGGTGTCTGCCTATGAACTTGAAGCCTGAAGATCTACAATCTGGAGTTGTCAAGGAGAGGTCAAAGATTGGAGCAAGTTTGGCTGATGTAGACCCAATGAATATAGATAGATCAGTAAGTATCACTCTGGGCTGTTTCTTCCTCAACGTGAAATTTGATTGCAGCCACTAACATGTTGGTGTCTGATTGCACCCACCAACATGATGGAGTTTGATTGCACCTACTGACATTATGTTGTTTGGCTGCACCTACAAACCTGTTGGTGTTTGATTGCACATACTAACGTGATGGTGTTTGATTACACCTACTGATATGTTGATGTTTATTTGCAATTAGTAGATGGTTTTGTCAAGATTAACAACAATCTGTAGTTTCAGGAGTTGCAGTTTATTTCAAATAGAACACAAATTATGCCAATTTCACACCTGTCTGTGTGTTTCTCAACATAGATTACCTCAAAGTTCCCTTTGCGTTCAAGGGAGTGTTTACTTCTACTGGTCAAATGGCTGATTTGGTCAGGAATAAATTACTCATTTCTGTTACAATGATTGATATGGTTATCCAACCTCGAAGATGGTTTACTGTATATATGCTGTACAATTGGGGCTTCTATTAAGATGCAGTCACATCTTTGTTTACAGATCACTTGGCATTTGCTCCAATATATGTCTGACATTAAACAGGAAAATCTGTCTAGTAAATGTATACTTCAGCGGCTTCCTGATCCTTTGAAATGTTTACTCAGTGTCATAGAAAATCAGTTGTGCACAACTTCAGCATTTGATAGCTCTACTCATAACTGTTTAAAATATGAACTGATTTCTGATGTCATGATTGATGTTAATACTTTCCTAAACAGGTTCTCTTGTGTCTTTGTACAGGTGACCTTTGAAAGCATAGGTGGCTTGGGCAAACATATACGTGCCCTAAAAGAAATGATTGTGTTTCCTATTATGTATCCTGAGATCTTTGAGAGGTTCAAGATTGCACCACCAAGAGGAGTACTTTTTCATGGCCCTCCAGGTCAGTACACCCTCTCAGCTGCACCCTCACCAATACCCTTTGACTGATACACCTTTATTGATACATCCCCTCACTGCACCCTCCCTGCTTCACTGTTAGTTCCTGGTATATCGTGACTGTATCACCTTTGCTGATACATCCCCTCACTGCACCCTCCCTGCTTCACTGTTAGTTCCTGGTATATCTTGACTGATACACCTTTACTGATACATCCCCTCACTGCACCCTCCCTGCTTCACTGTTAGTTCCTGATATATCGTGACTGTATCACCTTTGCTGATACATCCCCTCACTGCACCCTCCCTGCTTCACTGTTAGTTCCTGGTATATCGTGACTGTATCACCTTTGCTGATACATCCCCTCACTGCACCCTCCCTGCTTCACTGTTAGTTCCTGGTATATCTTGACTGATACACCTTTACTGATACATCCCCTCACTGCACCCTGCCTGCTTCACTGTTAGTTCCTGGTATATCGTGACTGTATCACCTTTACTGATACATCCCCTCACTGCACCCTCCCTGCTTCACTGTTAGTTCCTGGTATATCGTGACTGTATCACCTTTGCTGATACATCCCCTCACTGCACCCTCCCTGCTTCACTGTTAGTTCCTGGTATATCCTGACTGATACACCTTTATTGATACATCCCCTCACTGCACCCTCCCTGCTTCACTGTTAGTTCCTGGTATATCGTGACTGTATCACCTTTACTGATACATCCCCTCACTGCACCCTCCCTGCTTCACTGTTAGTTCCTGGTATATCGTGACTGATACACCTTTCCTGATACATCCCCTCACTGCACCCTGCCTGCTTCACTGTTAGTTCCTGGTATATCGTGACTGTATCACCTTTCCTGATACATCCCCTCACTGCACCCTCCCTGCTTCACTGTTAGTTCCTGGTATATCGTGACTGTATCACCTTTACTGATACATCCCCTTACTGCCACACCTTCACTATTTTAACTTTTCTGCTACACCTTGACTGATACAGCCTCCCCACTACACACTGACTGATGTAACCTTCCTGCTAAACTAAACTCACTTACTCACCCACTCACTCACTGTTACTTCCTGCTACACCTGGACTGTTACACCTTCACTTATGCATCCCCTCACTGCACCTTCCCGGCTTCACTGTTACTTCTCGCTACACCAGGGCCCCGTTTCACAAAGCTCTTGTAAGCCTAAGATCTCGTAACTATTCTCGTAGCATCCGTATCTCATGTTACAGTGTAGGAGGCATAATGGCTATGAGAAAACTTATGAGATCTTTGGCTTATGAGAGTTTCGTGAAACGGGGCCCTGGACTGTTCACTTATGCATCCCCTCACTGCACCTTCCCGGCTTCACTGTTACTTCCTGCTACACCTGGACTGTTACACCTTCACTTATGCATCCCCTCACTGCACCTTCCCGGCTTCACTGTTACTTCCTGCTACACCTGGACTGTTACACCTTCACTGATACATCCCCTCACTGCACCTTCCTGGCTTCACTGTTACTTCCTGCTACACCTGGACTGTTACACCTTGACTGATACATCCCCTCTCTGCACCTTCCCGGCTTCACTCTTACTTCCTGCTACACCTGGACTGTTACACCTTCACTTATGCATCCCCTCACTGCACCTTCCCGGCTTCACTGTTACTTCCTGCTACACCTGGACTGTTACACCTTCACTGATACATCCCCTCACTGCACCTTCCCGGCTTCACTCTTACTTCCTGCTACACCTGGACTGTTACACCTTGACTGATACATCCCCTCTCTGCACCTTCCTGGCTTCACTGTTACTTCCTGCTACACCTGGACTGTTACACCCTCACTTATGCATCCCCTCACTGCTCCTTCCCAGCTTCACTGTTACTTCCTGCTATACCTGGACTGTTACACCTTCACTGATACAGCATCACTACTACACACTGACTGATACAACCTTCCTGCTACCCTTGGACTGATACAAACCTCAAACTTGATACAACCCTGGACTGATGCTACACCCAATACTTCCCTACCACACCCCGGTACACCCTGACTGATACAACTTCCCTACCACACCCTGGTACACCCTGACTGATACAACTTGCCTACCACACCCCGGTACACCCTGACTGATACAACTTCCCTACCACACCCTGGTACACCCTGACTGATACAACTTGCCTACCACACCCTGGTACACCCTGACTGATACAACTTCCCTACCACACCCCGGTACACCCTGACTGATACAACTTCCCTACCACACCCTGGGACACCCTGACTGATACAACTTCCCTAACACACCCTATTACACCCAGACTGACAATACTTCCCTACCACACCCCGGTACACCCTGACTGATACAACTTGCCTACCACACCCCGGTACACCCTGACTGATACAACTTCCCTACTACACCCCGGCACACCCTGACTGATACAACTTGCCTACCACACCCTGGTACACCTTGACTGATACAACTTCCCTACCACACCCCGGTACATCCTGACTGATACAACTTGCCTACCACACCCTGGTACACCCTGACTGATACAACTTGCCTACCACACCCTGGTTCACCCTGACTGATACAACTTCCCTACCACACCCCGGTACATCCTGACTGATACAACTTGCCTACCACACCCTGGTACACCCTGGTACCCATCCCAGCTACCCTGTCCTGGTACACCCTGGTACCCATCCCAGCTACCCTGCCCTGGTACACCCTGGTACCCATCCCAGCTACCCTGCCCTGGTACACCCTGGTACCCATCCCAGCTACCCTGCCCTGGTGTTTGTCCTCTAGCTGGTAAAACCATCAATATACAGAATAGTGTAGTTGTGTTCATCCTCTGGTACAAACATCAATATACAGAATAGTGTAGTTGTGTTCATCCTCTGGTACAAACATCAATATACAGAATATTGTAGTTGTGTTCTCCTCTGCTACAGTCATCTATATCAGGGGTTCAAAAATCCCATCGCCTGACGTCCGGGACAAGTCAGTTTTCATTTCAGACTATCAATTAATGGTATCTTACTTGTCTGTGGACTACTAGATAATTTCCACTTATGGTTTCAAACTGAAAGTAAACTTGGATTTCATTTCATATCTGATCATAATGTGGCTATTTCATTTTGCAGTAATAATAATTTAGAGCTATCGTTCTTTGAAATTCAACACTCTTTGATAAATAGCCCAGTAAACACTAACATCAAATATTGTGTCATAAAATCTTGGCAACTGGAAATTTAGTCAGGACAAGTAACTTTCTTGAAGTCACTTGCCTTGTGGCAAGTGGCTTTTTTAAAAAAAATTGAACCCTGTCTATATACAGAATATTGTAGCAGTGCTCTCTACTACTGTCATCAATTTACAGAATAATGCAGTTGTGTATTCCTCTTATAGGAACAGGCAAGACCTTGATTGCGAGAGCTCTTGCTAATGAATGTAGCTCCTCTGACAGAAGAGTGGCTTTCTTCATGAGGAAAGGTGCGGACTGCCTTAGTAAATGGGTGGGAGAATCAGAAAGACAGCTTCGCCTGCTGTTTGATCAGGTAAATATTCTTTTGAATTCACAAGATATCTTGTTAGTTGTATCAAGCATAGAAACTATACATCCAGCAGTTGAAACTAGTCAGTACTGAAAACCTGCCTAACTTTCAGTCTCCAGTGGTGTACAGTCATTCCCAGATAAACACACTGTCCATGTTCATTACACTTGTGTATACATGGAAGTGATTATCATAGAGAGGTCCATTGTGTTTCTGGAATTCCTGTGATGTTTTCATAACATACCTATTGAAGAAGGAATCAGACCACATGGCAGAATCCTGCTCTCCTGTTTCCTTTTATGGGTCACATTTCTGGTAGATGCACATGAGATCTTTATCAGTAGCTTTATGACATAATCTTGATTGTGTTAGATGTAATTCTGGTTGCTTTACATGAACTGCAGTTACCAACATGAAGGATGCACTGCTTGTATTTTGTTCTGACATGAAGGAAGATGTTTTTCATACATATGTTTTCATTCATCATTTGAGAATGGTTTGCACAACAAGTAGCGAGGTTGAATATTCTCTTATATACCATAGACTTGCCTGCTGACGGTAATGTTCATAGAACACCTGACAGACTCTATACAGGTCTGTTTTCTTCCTAGGCTTACCAGATGCGTCCTTCCATAATTTTCTTTGATGAGATTGATGGCCTTGCCCCGGTACGCTCGAGTCGGCAGGACCAGATTCACAGTTCAATTGTATCGACCCTGCTTGCACTCATGGATGGCCTTGACAGTAGAGGGGAAATAGTTGTCATTGGTGCTACCAACAGGATCGACTCTATCGACCCAGCACTGCGAAGGCCGGGCAGGTTTGACCGGGAGTTCCTCTTCCCATTGCCCTCTCATTCAGCAAGGAAACAGATCCTGAAAATTCACACAAAAGCATGGAGTCCCAAGTTGGCTGACGGCTTTGTCACAGAACTAGCACAGAGATGTGTGGGTAAGATGATCATGAGTCTGTGTAGGTTCAGTGATGACAGCTACAGCGTATTTGCTGGTTATACTCTTGACATTCCAAGGTAATTCTCATCCAACACTGCATTCTGGAAAACTGGCCAAGTTTGGTTGACACCACCAGAACTGGCCAGGAATTCAGTCACATTTAGATAATATACACAGAGGAACCTTTTATCCTCTCTGGCATACCATGCAGGGGGCCATATGGATGCCGTCTTGTCTGGCTGTCCGTCCGTCCGTTATCACTTTGTCTCTGGAGCATAACTAAAGAAATGTGTAATAGGTTTAGACCCAAAGTAGTAGATATAATAGACAGAACCTATGGTTGTGCCTTTTGCTATTTACAGATTTTTGACATTTTAATTTTTTTGGTTTCCATGGAAACGTATTGGCCTTGGTCTAATGAGAGGGGTGGGCTTTGTTCCTGGAGCATAACTCAGAAAAACTTTCCATATTTCCACGTTATAACAAACTGAGTAATGAAGTTGTGCCTTTTGCTATTTACAAGTGTTTGGCATTTTTATTTTGTTCGTTTCCATGGTTATGGTGTGAACTTTGTCTAATGGCAGGGTGGGCTTCGTTTCTGGAAAAATGTTCTAAAAAAAATGTTCAATATTTTTCTGCAAAACTTGGTACTTATATCTTATATCTATCAGAACCTAAGTGCTACCTTTTGCTTTTGTCTCAAAAGGGTGGGGTGTGTCTTAACATCTTTTAGCAAAACTTGGCAGCTATGTGAGGCAGACCCCAAAGTGGTGCCTTTTGGCAGATTTTTGGCAATTTTATTTTTCTGGGTTTCCATGGAAATGATTTGGACTTAGTTTCAAGAAGGAGGGATTGGCTTTGTTTCCTGAGCATAACACAAAAACCATTTGATTTCTTTCAACCAAACTTTGCAGATATGTGAGGCAGATCTTGAAGTGGTGCCTTTTGCTGTTTACAGATATTTGACAGTAATATTTTTCATTATTTCGATGGAAACGATTCGAATTTAGAAAAACATCAAGTAACTGTCAGGTGATATGATATGTTCTTTCAAATGTTAAATGTGGACTCGGGGGATGTGTCATCTTCTGATGGTTCTTGTTACAATGTCCAAAAACGTGTTACATTTACAATTGCAGTTTTGTTGGTAGATTTAAATTGTTAATGATTTACTGAAACGTTTCTGAAGAAAAGATTTCTCATACCCATGCTTCTGCAGCAGGCCCACACTGGAATTGTCAAAGGAAGTTAGGATAGCTACAAGATGATTGCTTGTCTTGTATATTGCTGTGTGAAAAAGTGATGGGGTACTGGTATGTTTGATTTGCAGGCTATTGTGGTGCTGACTTGAAAGCCCTGTGTACAGAGGCAGCTTTGCATGCCTCCCGGCGACGCTATCCACAGATTTACACCAGCAATGAAAAGCTGCAGCTCAATGTCTCTTCTATACATGTCTCGGCAAAGGACTTCTTCAAAGGCATGCAGGCTATAGTACCAACTGCACAACGATCTGTCTCATCACCATCTCGATCTTTGACTTTCGCTGTGGAGCCACTGTTAAAACGCCAGTTCCAGAAAGCACTGAGCTTGCTACAGGATGTATTTCCAAGTGTGCTGTCTTCTCTTGCATCTCTCGACATCCCTGGTAAGATGCCATACATATTGTAAATTAGGAAGTAACCCTAACCCTAATCCTGACATCCCTGGTAAGATGCCATACATATTGTAAATTAGGAAGTAACCCTAACCCTAACCCTGACATCCCTGGTAAGATGCCATACATATTGTAAATTAGGAAGTAACCCTAACCCTAACCCTGACATCCCTGGTAGGATGCCATACATATTGTAAATTAGGAAGTAACCCTAACCCTAACCCTGACATCCCTGGTAGGATGCCATACATATTGTAAATTAGGAAGTAACCCTAACCCTAACCCTGACATCCCTGGTAAGATGCCATACATATTGTAAATTAGGAAGTAACCCTAACCCTAACCCTGACATCCCTGGTAAGATGCCATACATATTGTAAATTAGGAAGTAAATCATGGATGTGGGTGTCCCTTGCTTGCATGAATAAAAGTACACATTTTATAAGTGGATATTTTGATGCACAATGGTGTATTAAGTTCACTGTAATGAAAGGAAATAGTGACACATATTACAAGGTTTGTAATTAAAGGACAAGTTTACAAAAAAACAAACCTATTCTCCTTGCTTTTTTTCCGAAAAGAAGTATTGCCCTATTACTTTCATTGCCAGAGCAATGGACGTGTGCCCTTCTCTCCAACCCTTTACTTCTATGTTGAACAAAATTTATGAACAGAAGCAGAAATTCCCTTTTCTTCAGGATTGTGATTGATAGTTGATGTTTATCAGCTGTTTTGATAGGTGCATAAAGACAGTGCATCGTAAGTTAATCAAACGCCAAACTTAGTTATTTTAAGTCAGTGGTTTTAACATGGAGAGTGAGCACCAAACATTCCACTCGAGTTCACACTTTTGGTTCTAAATGATGGCTACATTCACTTGAAATGGAGTTTGTGCCCAGTGAAGTTGGAACTGGAGTAAATGTCAAGCATGACTGCCGCTGAAATGAATTTATGCAAAGAATCTGAAATTTTAGTGTAGTCTACAGGGATTGGGATGGAGAACTTTGACAATGGGAGATTTTCAGGATTATAGGCCATTTACTGAATTTAGAATCTTCGTATCAATAGTAACCGTCACACTTTTGATAGGCCATTTTTCATTCTAATGTGTAAAATGACCCATGACCCTTGCCATTCTGAATCACTGTGTCTGGTCTGTTCATGTGCAATGAACAAAGGCCTCAATGTCATAACATTCTTATCCCGCGTAACATGTTTTGTGGAGGGTATTCTAAGATGCTTAGGTGAAAGATCAAAGGCGCCGACGATACTTTATCAGACGATAATGTGTACTCTTTAGCATTGCGTCACAATGTGTTGATGTCACTGCGCCATTCCAGTCTGCCCCCTCTCGAACTTTTTCACATTACGTCATAATGTAACCGTCGTCACGATGGATGTCAGGGTCATCGCCTTGTACAGCCTTCCACAGTAAACTGCTTTATTGCATCCTGTTTCTTGGTTTGCAGTTGCATCACACAGCTAGCATCACTGGTGGAAACATTACGTTTATGTTTTCCGAAGGATAAAATGTCTCATAGTTTAACTAAAAATTTTACAGAGCCATGGTAATGTTGACAATGTTTACATTCCCACAATGCAATCGTGGAATGTCGCATGACTAGTCAGCTTTAGCTGAATGTACTGGTCGTTGGTAGTAGAAATGAGACGGTCATTTTGCCTTATATGGTTTAAGAGAATCACAGATGTAATTAAAATGATCTAGAGAAGATATTTAACCCGAACATAAACCTTCACCAAACTGTTCATCTTTTGTTTTTCTAGTAATGTTTGTCTTAACATAGGGGGCTGACACGTCAAAAGAACAGTGCACCAGTTAGCCCTGTGCAAGGATTCTTGATTTAGGTCATCGTTTGTTTTCTGCCTTAGATTATTTGAAATTAGGCATAGAAATTATTAAATACAGCATCTTAGAAAAGAAATACAGTTCATTCTACCACCATGTATAATGTAATAAAGCACACTTTCGCCCTGAACTGTTATATCGTTAAAGCACTAGGACTCAAGCGTCCTCGTGTTTTAACTATAATAGTTCAGGGCGAAAGTGAGCTTTATTACACTATACATGGTGGTAGAACGAACTGTATTTCTTAATTAAAATGTGCTCAGTCCATCCTTGCACATTTATCTCTTCCTGAGCAGAACTTTAAAACCTTTTAATATTTCTTCACCATACGTGGCACATAGATAGCTATGTTGGTGTACTGGTGCCTTTTGGTAGTTTTGGAATTCTGACTAAAATATTTTTGGTGTTTCCATGGCACCAAGCTGAAATAGGTGGTTATGCCCCGTTCAGTAGCAGAACTTTTAAAACCTTTCATAATTCTCCTACTTTTCTATATGCACACCAAAACATTTGGTGTAATAATAACTTGTAGACATAGTCATGAAGGACATTTTGCTTTAGTGGGGGATATTGATGACTTTTTTTCTTGTTCATGATTTCCATGGAAGCGATTCGAACTTAGTCTAAAAATACATCAAGTAACTGTCAGATGATTTGTCCTTTCAAATATGTGAGGTCCGGGGGGATATGTCATCTTCTGATGACGCTTGTTGTAATTTATCACTTTCTTGGTTTCCATGGAAATGATTCAGACTCGAAAACTGTTCAATATCTTTAAAAGGAAACAACAGATAAATGAGACAGGTCTTGAAGTGGTGCCTTTTGCCATTTGCAGATTTTGGGCACTTTCATTTTTCTGGGTTTCCATGGATATGTTTCGGACTGTTTCTCAAATGGGTTTAGGTGGGCTTTGTTTCCTGAGCACAAGTCAGAACCATTTAATTTCTTTCAACCAAACTTCGCAGATAGATGAGGCCTATTACAGATATTTGGCATTTTTATTTTTCATTATTTCAATGGAAACAATTGGAACGTAGTCTAAAAAAACATGAAGTAACGGTCAGATGATTTGCTCTGTCATGTGTGAGGCTGGGGGGAATATCTGGTCTTATGGCCCTTGTTTTCTTCATCTACTTCACGAAACTAGGAACCTGAATCACTTATCAAGTAGTTCCAAGATAGTGTGCTGCATGTGGGAATTATGTGGAATATTATCTTTTCTGAAGCGACAGTGTTTGGGTTTCACTTACTTTCAAGCACATTTTTTGGTGAAGTGTCAACATTTGCACTATTTTGTGTTCATTGCTTACAGTAATCCTTGAACTGTCGGCTGGACACATTTATGATATCTTAGTTAGATATTAGGAGTGATTGGATAATGATTGATAAGTGAATTCTTACTTCACACTAAGTACTCAGATTTGGTTCCCTTTACCACTGTATTTCAAAACATGCTCACTACAGATACGGTACATGTTTTTACATGAAATTTTCTTAATTGCATTTAGATATATGTACATCTCAGTTTCTGTAAATAGTTTCGTCATCTTCTTCATCTTGTGTCAGCATTTTTAACATGATTGTGTCTGGTTTTTTTTCAGAGTATTGGTGTGATTGTTCATGAGTGTTAACTTGAAATTTTGCAGCCACCAATTCCCAGGCTGAGAATCAAAAAGGGGAGGTAACCCTGGATGAGTTAGCCAGTGATGATGATGAAGAAATGCCATCAATCTACGAAAAGTGTCGAAATCGAAAGCGATCGAGTCTGGAACCTCCTATCCCTGATCATGCTCCAGCTTATCTCAACTTTGGCAGGTTAGCTATTCAATATGGGTTACTGTCTCACCATTGTTCAGAGTGATCATTTGATTTGCTGATTTGTAATCCTTGGTGAAATATTATGGTTGCATTGATGCAAGTTAGAGACTGAAATGTACACTGGATCTCAGAACATATGTGGTAATAGGAAGTACAAACTCAGGGAAACTCTTGTGGGGGCATTCTGCACAGCCAGGAGGTTTGCTGAATCAGAAACATGCCTTCTTTCTATTCTGTCGTGTCCCGTCCACCAAAAAACACAAAAAATTCATTCACTGAGTTACCAGAATAATTACTGTGACATGGATTTTGATATTGCCAATTCTTTTTGAGAAGTCTTCCTTGGGGTACATTTTTATGTCTATTAGAAATTCCTACGACAGTTATAACTATATAATATTTTGTAATAAAATATTTACTAAACAAAAAACTCCTTTTTATCCCCTGCCATGGAGAAGTGGAATTTTTGGTGGGAGCGATGGGCCTTGTTTCCAGAGCACAACTCGGAAACCAGTTCAAATCTTTCAACAGATCTTGGCAGATATATGAGACAGATCTTGAAGTGTTGCCTTTTGCTGTTTACAGATATATGGCATTTATATTTTTCATGATTTCCATGGAAATGATTCAGATGTCAAAAAAAGAACATCAAGTGACTGTCCTTTCAAATATGTGGAGGTTGGAATGATATGTCATCTTCTGATGACTCTTGTTACAAAATATTGTTACAACTGTTGTAGGAATTTTTGATGGACATAAAAATGCTTATATGTTTCCCAAAGAGGACTTTCTTTTAAGAATTCATAGCCCCTACAACCCGTGAAGGTCCTGGGGTAGAATAGGCCTTCAGCAACCCATGTTTGCCATAAAAGGCGACTATGCTTGTTGTAAGAGGTGACTAACTTAATCGGGTGGTCAGGCTCGCTGACTTGGTTGGCACGTGTCATTGGTTCCCAATTGCACTGATCGATGCTCATGTTGTTGATCACTGGATTGTCTGGTCCAGACTTGATTATCTACAGACCGCCGCCATATACAACATATGGTCAAATGCAACATATGTCATATTCGGGATTTCACTTTCTTAGTGAAGTACAAATAATTATTCTAGTACTGTTTTGGTTGAGTCCCATCCAGAATTCGAACACGCAACCTCAGAGTCAGGCACCTAATCGCCAGCACACTATGTGGAAGTCGCGGTGGCTGAGCGGGCTAGGCGGTTGACTTTGTGTGCTGGCGATTAGGTGCCTGACTGAGGGTGCGGGTTCGAATCCCGGATGGGACTCCACCAAAACATTACTAGAATTTGTACTTAACTAAGAAAGTGAAATCCCAGATATGACACATGTTGCATTTGACCACTTTCTAAATTGCATCGTGTAATCACGCCTCCATATAGCTGGAATATTGCTGAGTGAGGCGTATAACTAAACTCACTCACTCACTCATAACTCCTGCAGGTCTGTATAAGTTTGTTTTTCAAGTGCACATATTGACAAAAACATGGTTTTGGTGTTAGTCTTATGGTGGGACAGGTTTTGTTTCCAGAGAGAACTCAAAAACCGTTCAATATTTTTGTGCAAAACTTGGTAGATATATCAGTCAAAACCTGAAGTGGTGCCTTTTGCTATTTACAGGTTTTTTTGATTTATTATTTTCTTGGTTTCCGTGGAAACGTTTCGGACATAGTCGCAAAAGTGAGAGGTGTGTTTCGTTTCCGGAGCACAACTGGAAAACCATTTAATATCTTTCAAAAAATCTTGGCAGATATATGAGACAGATCTTGAAGTGGTGCCTTATGCTGTTTACAGATATATGGCATTTATATTTTGCAATTCTTCCATGGAAATGATTCAAACTTAATCTAAGAAAACATCAAGTAGTCAGATGATTTGTCCTTTCAAATATGGGGGGCCGGGGGGGATATGTCATCTTCTGATGACCCTTGTTATCTTTTGATGTACCCTGTTATGTAAAGTGTTGAGAGTCTGATTTTGAATTCAGAGGTGTATTTGTTCCAGATTACAATATTTGTTCCAGATTACAACATTTGTTTGATCAATTTTGCCATCAGCTTTTGTGAATGTCATACTTTGCCTTTCACACATAAAACAGCCGTCTATGCTGTGGTTAACAGAAGAATATGAATATGCATGTACACAAGGGAGGTAATTTAGAATAAACCTTGAATTAAACTTGCATTTTGGAATTAAGGAAACATTTTAAAGATCCTGGGTCTGTGTTTACATTGAACACATGAATGTTACTTGAAAGCACCTGTTATGCCAAGCACAACAAAATGATTGTGTGATACATATTGTGGTATGAATGAAGTTCAGTTTACTAATGTACAAGTGCTAGTGTGCATTCTTAGTTGAAATCCAGTGTGTGTATTTTTCTCAGACAATCCTACCAGGTTCCAACAACATATCGGCCAAGACTGTTATTATGTGGAAGTCGTGGGCAGGGACAGACATCTCATCTTGGACCAGCTATTCTCCATCACTTAGAACAGCTGCCAGTGCAAGTTCTGGACCTACCCACAGTGTATGCAGCTTCTGCCAAGACACCAGAAGAGTCGTGTGCTCAGGTACTTCAGCATCTCATGGTTGTGGCCAGAGAAGAAAGTGACTGAGATGTCCGTAATAGCTGGAATTCCTTCCTGAGCTTAAAGCGTCCCCATGTACCTGACTATGATGGGGGCCGATAGTTAAAGGTCACATGCAACCAAAAAATCAAACATAATTAAAACACATATATCACTTATTCATGACATATAATATACACTGCTCCTTTTAAAAAAACAAATAAACACAATTATAAGCGTACAATCGCGATTCAAAAGTGCAATATTTTGTACTTGGGCTTACTTCCCCCGAAACGAAGCCCTCGGGAGACCGAACCCAGCCATAGCGGGTGGATATGCACTCAAGTGCAACGAAGGCTTCCGATTGGCTGTTTCATTTGCTGATATGCTAGGTTTCATTGTGTGTACAGAAAGATGATCTGTTTGATGGGCATTTTAGAAGTATAGCCAGTCACCAGAAAGTAAAATTCTTTATGGATAACAACTTCTTTTAGTGTACTTGATCCGTCGTTTCAGTATGGATTCATATACAATTGTCAAACAAAATCATATACACTAAAAGAAGTTGTTATCCATGAAGAATGTATATAGAGATGTTGGGTTTGGAAAATACATATTCTCTGAATTTGCGCTCTATCCAATAAAAAAATCATGTCAGTAGAGATAGTAAACTACTGCGCGGCTGGAATCTGTCATTCGTCCAAGTACAAGGCAGGACTTGAAACTGACAAGAGTTTGCACCAGTTTCCGTCAGATCCAGTCATCCGAAAAAAATGGCTGTAGTTTGTTTGCAACCCACAGACATAAAAACATGTCATGTGTATCACACATGCCTAATTACATAATGTGGCAGACACGGGACTCGGGTGCACGAGTCATAAATCAGCTTATTTTCTTTATGTCGTATAGTCTGATAGGTGTTAAGTTCAAATCGCACGTGGTCAATGACTGAAGCTGTGTATTGCATGTTGTCTTTAGCAGACAGACAGGCAGACATATAGGTGTGAATAAACCAGACACTGAGCTTTCTCTGTGACAGAGACTGCTCACCACAATCAACATGTTTTTTTTACGTAACGAGCAGATTATTTACTTGTTTGTGTACACAACCAAGATTAGACTACTGCTCACGACCTCAGTATGCATACTGTTTCAAGCTCCGCGAATCTATTCACTGCGCATGCGTTATGGACGCAGCGCAGCACAGCTGTTGAAACCAGTTTTCCCCCCAGCGCTGGGGGGAATTTAGTGAAACGTTTGAACTCCTTTTTTTTTCATCACGTTTTTTCAATTTTATAGATTGAATTGGCATTTTTTATTATTCGTTTCGGTAATTGCATACCAAAAGGTACCAGAATCTGCAAAGTTGTGTTTTACGTTGCATGTGACCTTTAACTATAGCCTGTCTTATATTACAGATGTCTGTGGCTAATGGTTCTCTTACTGATATCATGCTGACCATTTCAGATGTATGACACATGAAATGGTGGTGTGTAATCTGGCCTGGATGGATGGATGGATGGATGGATGGATGGATGGGTGGGGGTCTATGATCCTTGGAGGTTTCTCTTGGAGAAATTGTAGGGAGTTCTAGACTTTCATCCTTTCTTTTGAACTGATATAAAAGACATTAGGGGATTATTTCTACCATATTACATATCACCTTACAGCTGACATTTTCTTGTGTTTTGTCTGGTTTTTGTGTAAAATCCAAGAAAATGAAAATGTTTCTTTATATGTTTCCGAATATTCAGTTGAAAGTTCATGTCATTTGTTAACAACGTCGATATACCTGAGGAGTTGTATTCCTAATGTGTTGCAGGTATTTCGTGAGGCGCGGCGGTCTTCCCCCAGCATTGTGTACATGCCATATGTTGACCAGTGGTGGGAGGTGCTCAATGACACGCTGCGGGCCACATTCCTCACCATGATCCAGGATCTGGATCCGACCACACCTATCCTTATCTTGGCCACCAGTGAGGTCCCTTACCCACAGATAGACAGCTTGGTTAGTTTGTTTGTCTTCAATTTTCGGATGTGGAGTATTATTATAACTTGTTGTACTTTGTGTAATTGTTGGCAGTTTTCAGAGCCAGAAGTGCCAAATAGTTTACAGTCAACTTGCCCTTAGAAGCAACTTTTCTATGCTAAACAGACCTGCCCAGAAGATGACTATCATGCATGCCTTTATTATTGTAAAAGTGACAGTAATGTGTAGCTTTGGTCAGGCAATCTGTTATTTTGTTTGTCAGTGTTGAAGTCAGAAATCATTTCTTAAATTACATTTGCGACATCATTCCTCTGTGTACTTGCTCCGTTACTTTTCAGGAATGGACCGGTATGTACCAATTTCAAATTAAGGACTTTGTTTCGTCATTTTGACATTTACGGTCATGTGACCAATATTGGCGCCAAAACATCGAGGAAAGGGAGGGTACTCATGTGCGAGTGTGAAATACAGTTCGGTCTACGACCATATATAGTGTAATAATGCACATTTTCGCCCGGAACTGTTATGATGCAGGCGTCCTCGTAATTGTGAAAATGTGCTTTATTACCCACATGGTCAACGTATGGGTAGTTGCTTACTAATATTGTACGTGAAACGAGTGTTGTATTGTGTTGACCTGTGTTGTAACAGCTTGACTGGAGATTATGACTATTTGACTGGATAACAGGTGACCTCTCAATTACGTCATGTTGTGATGGAACTATGTTTCCGTTCATAACACACATGTGAATTCAATCATTCTACAACTTACATGCATTGTGTGAATGTAAATATTGTGAATGTTTCCATGTTGCTGTTTGATTATGAGTCAAACTGAGACATATCCGTTGATAAACATAAATGCAATGTTTCCACCAGTGATATTAGCTAAGTTTGCTAAGACGCACTGTAGACCAAGTAATGGGGTGCTACGGAGTAGTTTACTACAGGAGCTTTTCAAGGCAATGACAACTGACATGTCGTCAGTTGCCAAAGGGGTAGAAATAGTGGTGTCATCACAATGTGACGTCATGCAAATAGTGTTCACAGTATGACATTCTTCCGCAACATCTTTCTGAAACTGGTTTCAGTTTGAAACCTTAAAAATAACAAAAACACCTTATTTTGTCAGTTTAATGCCTATATAACATGGATAATAAAGAAAATATCACACAAGGTCCCATTACATACGAAGTATATGAAAGGAGTGTCCTTCCTATGGTATCTGACTGAGCAAAAACTGGTCACTATTGTGTTGAATTCATTGTAATAGTTCAAGGTGAAAGAGTGCTTTATTGAACAGCTAGACTGAACAGTATTGCTTCATCAGTATCATGTTTTGAACATTTGAGATTATTCTTAGGCTTTAGGACTTAGCAGATTAATTTCTCCCTGGCATGTAATTCAGGGGGATATGGTGGTTGCCTCATTGGTCTGTCTGTCCATAATTATTTTGTTTCTGGAGCATAACTCAAAAACTGTTAAATATTTTTAGACCACCATGGGCAGACATAACAAACTGAAGCTAAGGTTCTTCCTTTTCTAATTGCACATTTTAGGCATTTTTATTCCCCTGGCATGTTATGCAAGGAGACCTAGTCGTTGCCTCATCTGTCTGTCTGTCCGTCCATCCGTCCGTCTGCCTGTCCATACTGTGTCAGGAGCATACCTCAAAAACTGTTCAATATTTTTAAACAAAAGATATGTCAATCAGAACCTAGAGTGGTGCCTTTTGCTATTTTCAGGCTTTTTTCACTTATTATTTTCTCAGTTTCCATGGAAATGGTTTGGGCTTCGTTTCCGGAGCATAACTCGAAAAACTTGAGGCAGATCTTATAGTGGTGCCTTTTGCTATTTGCAGATTTTTGTCATTTTTATTTTTCTGTGTTTCCATGGAAACAGGCATTAAAGGGGCACAGATGCAGAGCAATTTCCGTGGACTGGTGGTTTCATTTGTTATTGTTTTTCTCCCGTGGGTACCCGGACGATATCCCAGAATTCATGACTGGTTTGTGATCTCTGCTGTGCCTCCCATATGTGCAATTGATAGTTTATGTGTAGACTGATCAACAAAGATGAAGTCATTTTACTTTGTTTTTTATGAAAACAAATCAAACACCTTGAAGTTTACTCATCTGCCAGTGATATAAAAAAAGAACATGTTAGGACTGAAAAATAACAAAGTAAGTGTAGGTCTTTATATTTTGTCTTATAAACCTAATTAGTTCCTTGTCACATTTGTATGCATCTTGAAAGTTAATGAAAAAAACCCCACACGGTCTGCTTATACTTACAGTGAATTTCTAACATGATTATATAATATCTAAACATTGTACAGATTGCCAACATGAATCATATTTGACACAAGCCCTATTCGCAACCTAGTGTATGTTTTCTGTAATACAATACAGTTTCTGTTGAATGCTACAAAAAATAAATTTTAACAAAATGCAAATATTAAATTTAAGACAGACGAAAGTTATAGCAACAATGTCAGACTATTACCTCGTTCAGGAATGTATCCATCAATATCACATAAAAGAACGATATTCCATTCATCTGTAGCTGTTCCGGCTCTATGTCTTGTGTCTTTCAACAGTCTAATATGAGAAAAAGTGACACATCGTTAGAGAAATTTTCACACTGGTGTATACATAATCTCACTGGTCACCCAGGACAGCACACCTTGCAACTAACTGTATGATGTCCGCCATTAGTTAGCCAATAATGAGCAACAATCAATCAATCAAGGCAGTGGCGGTAAATTCTTTGTAGGAAGTATGTTAAGAATGAAGATTTTATGGATATCAACTTCTTTATGAGAGAACACAACGTTTCGGAGTTAATGCTTACTCCTTCATCAGGTGTAAGGAGTAATGAAGGAGTAAGCATTAACTCCGAAACGTTGTGTTCTCTCATAAAGAAGTTGATATCCATAAAATCTTCATTCTTATGTATTTACACTTCTAAATGACATTCAAAGACAGGAAGTATGTTGTTTTACACTTGTACTTTACGACAGGGTGTATTCAGAATAGATTATGTAAATCTACACTCATAAACACTGCCTTTTTGACAAATCTGTTGTGGAGGTAATTAATCAGTGTGTTATCGCTTACTCCTTTGATCGATGTTTGTTTTTGTAACTCAGCTGATAAACCCTCTTGCATCACTTACATGCACATATTACATAATTTACAATACATTTGCCACTACAGACCTTAATTTATAATGTTGAGTATTTACTCCAGACAGGAGAAATGCCAAATAGGAACCTAGGTTGAATAATTTTAGTGGTGTTACCACTATTTATACCCGTTGTAAATTCATTAACTGACCATCATGTGAATGATGACAAATAACACGTGTAGGTTCACACCACCAAACGCGAGTTACAGCAAGGAAGATGTAATCTCTGTGTCGCATGCAGCCTGAAAACACTTTTGGGCCGAAACTGTTTTCAGGATACCAACAGAACTTTGTTGTTACATAAGAAATGCACAAAAGTATTTGCTATGTACTTGGGTAAATAGGTATCATCTTTTTTTTCATGTAAGAAAATTTTCAGATTTCTCTACCAGTGGCAAAGTCGTTATTAGTTTACGAATTCAGATATATCGGGTGTGTGTTTTTATTATCATACATAATAAACCAGGGTCGTAGCTACCAACATTTACGTATGATGTTTGCTATGACTGCTGGGCCAAACCTAAAGACTATAAAAATATAAAGCTTTGCAATCTTTCAGACTTATATGAAACAAATGGCTTGCTACGTGTATGTAGACATCATATTTTCACATGATTAAATATCGAGGTATATATAGGATCAAAGTGGATCTGTCACTATACCATCCAGCATCAGAAAAAAACTACACTGCCGGGATATTTTGTTACAATCAGATAAGGAATACCATGGCTATTTATAAATAACAGCATGTGATGGGCATCCGGCCTCCTCACTTTTTAGGGTGAAGAAATTCTGCTAATGTGGACAGGAGCCCACTCCCTTTGTCCGTCACGGTCGAGGGAGTGGGTGCTGATCAATTTGCTGCTTGGTTTCGTAATTAGACCGTTGGTGAGAAACATTATTCGCTCCACATCAGTGCCCCTTTAAGTCTCGAAATTGATGGATGGGCATCATCTCCAGAGCATAAACCATTTGATATCTTCCAACAAAACTTGGTAGATATATGAGGCAGATCTTGAAGTAATGTGTTTTGCTGTTTACAAATATTTGGCATTTGTAGTTTTCATTATTTCCTCAGAAATGATTCAAACTTAGTCTAAAAAAACATCAAGTAACAGTCAGAAGATTCGTTCTTTGAAGTATGTTGTGGATGGGGGATATGCCATCTTCTGATGACTCTTGGTAGCCAATCTGATCACATGATATGTTCATATGTCCTTGTTTACAGCTTCAGCTTCTGTTTGACTCTCATGGTGGCGAGGTCCTGGAGATGCGAGACCCCCAGGCAGATGAACGAAGAGAATACTTCAAGGATCTTCTTCTCAATCAAGCAATCCGACCTCCACCCCTCAAGAAGCAAGCAGGTATGGTCATTAGACGCAAGAACGAGTTGTCTTTGCCATCCTAACTGAATGCATAACCGGAGTATAAGAGACTAATTAGGTAATCAGTTCTTTTCTGATCAAGATCTGAACTGATCCTCATTTTAACCTGTCATAAATGCATGCTCAATGGCTGTTTGTTCCTTTCTAGTGTAGAACTGAACCAAGCCTTGCTACTGCTACATACACTGATGGCCCCTCTGCTGCACCTACTACCCTACTTTGTGTTGTTTTTCTCACTTTGTCTGTGTTTGCTTGTCTTGTGGTAGGCAATGAGACTCTGCGAAAGTTGCATCTTAAGCTCAGAGCAAAGTCACCATTGTTGAAACCCTCTGAGGTTGAGGACGGTATGTACTTGAGGATGTTAAGAAACCCCGAGTTGAGTTTGCTGTTGACAAGTTTGCCTGATGCACTTTTCTCTGTGATCCTTCGACCAATTAAAAGGGAAAAAATGTTTCTTGTGAATTTATCGGTCATTTAGACCTTGCCACCTGGTTATCTAATTGTAGTTCTGTGAATTTCAAGAATTTATTGATGAGGTCTTTCTTTGATGTAGCCATCATGCATTGGTTGCCAAAGAATTCATGTTTTTTACTGACATGCCAAATATAATTGGTCAGGAAAATCTTCAAATGAGAAACATTATGAAACTTTATTGGTTGTATTGATCAGCAAGTAATTCAGTAGTTTGTGATTTACTTCCTTGTCCCAGAGACATTTGTTACAGTCAAATTTGTACCATACTGTCAGGGCAAGTGACTTCAAGGAAGTAACTTGTCTTGGCTAATTTTCCCTTTGCCCTCATATTATGACACAGTGTTCAATGGTAATGATTACTGGATTGTTTATCGAAGAGTGATAAATTTCAAAGAACGATAGCTCTAAATTATTATTATTGTGAAATGTATCAGCTACATTATGATCAGATTTGAAATGAAATCCAAGTATATTTGCAGTTTGAAACCATAAGTGGAAATTATCTAGTAGTCCACAGACAAGTAAGATACCATTAATTGATTGCCTGAAATGAAAACTGACTTGTCCCGGGTGTCGAGGGATTGGATTTTTTACCCCCTGAGCTTGTCTTTTAAACCATTGGTGATATTTTCTTGAACAATTCTGCAGGTAGCCTACATGGCAGATGTATAGAAATCTCTTGCTTTCTGTCCTCTTGCTTGATATGACCAAACATTTGCTGAGGGTGACATAAAATGTCACCAATCACTTGCTGGAATTTCTTGTGATCAACTGAACAAATGATGTTGTGTATTGCAATTACATCTGTAGTGATGGATTCGCTGTGTGTTTAGCTCTGCGGATGTTGGAGGTCCTACCCAAGGCTCCTCCTCCTGAGCCACCCAAACTAACGGAAGCTGAGTCGAAGAAACTCAAGCAACAGGAGGAGGCCACATTCCGAGAACTACGCATCTTCCTGCGTGATGTCCTCAACAAACTGGGCCGAGATAGAAAGTTCTCCATATTTACTAAGCCAGTGGATGTGGAAGATGTAAGTACTTCTCTCTGCTTTTGTTACCTAGAAACTGGCACCTGAAACAAACTGCAATGACATTCTGATACTAATTGATAATAGTATGTCAGTAAGGGCCTATGTTTAAAGAGTCAGTGTATTCTCCTTGTGCATAATGTTGTGAATAATGTACATGTTAATGGTGTTGGCAACTGTGGTGAAATGAGGCATGTATTGCGGGAAAGAAGATTATCATTGAATCATCTGTTTAGGTTCCAGACTACTATGAGATCATTCAGAAGCCAATGGACCTGTCAACAATGATGTCCAAGATTGATCTGCATGAGTATCAGACAGTTGCTGATTTCCTAGGTGACATCAACCAGATCAGTCTTAACGCTCTTGAGTACAACCCAGACAGAGATCCCTCAGGTACAGAAATCATACTTGTCCAGGGTGTGTCATCTTAGCTTTCTAACTGATGTGGGCTAATGTGACTGAGTGCCACCAGATATTGTTATATTGGAACATCATACTGTACCTTGTTCTACACACATAGTTTTTGGAATGAATTTTTCGACAAATCAGTTTACCTGTGGTATTTTCATTCTGCACTTTCCCACATCCCAACAGGAAGTTAGGTCTTCTGTTTCTTCCTAGTGGTTCTGTCACATAAAGTGAAGGGTTAGATTTTGTCTTCAGCAACACATGCTTTTTGTAAATGACAACTAATGGAATCAGGTGGTCACACTCACTGACTTGGTTTATTCATGTTTCCAAATTATATAGATCAGTGCTTATGCTGTTGATCACTGGATTTCTGGTCCGGAGTCAATTACTTAAGGAACGCTGCTGGAATATTGCTGAGTGTGGCATTAACAAACCATCCAGCCTACCTAGTGGTTCACTAAGTGCTATGAGGATCTGCATGTTGACTGTAGGGAATCTTGTTCACTGTGCACTTGGGAAGCCTTCTTCACGTTTTTTGATAACCATGAAATTACTTAACAAGATTCAAGGAAAAGGTCTTTTATTTCAAACCTATTTCTGATACACATTCAACCTTGGGCAGCTCCTGTCACATCTGATGGAGCTAGAAGTCAGAGTCAGTCCCGGAAAAGTTTGTCACCGAAGAAGTCAGTCATATCTGTGGTTATGAAGCTGTATGGCGATGAAGATGTCTGACCCATCAAAGACAGCTTGTCTGTACTTCTGTCAGCCACCAACACCTCCTCGGATGTCTGCCAAGTTAGAGAGCTAGTCTGTACCTCTGTCAGTCACCAACACCTCCTCAGATTTCGGCCCAGTTGCACAACTTGTGGACTATCACTTTGTTATCATGGATCACCTGAACTCCAGGTGTGCAGCAAGACTGAGTTCATTTCAAGTCAAGTCAAGATCTGTTAATGTTGTTTTGGGATGTCACAGGGAGGCTAACAGGATCAGCTCCAACATTACATGATCTGTAGGCAGCACCACCAACAGGGGGCCTACCACAGTAGTCATCATGCAGCTAACAGTAGGCATTGAGTGCATTGGTTGTATGAGATTTTGTAAGCACTAATAGTATAGATGATAGAGACATCCTTTTCGTGTAGTCATACGGACCATGGTGGATCTTGAGAATGCTGATTATGCTCCATTGGACCTTAGGTCTGAATCCATGAAGGATCTTGCAGACAGACTTGCAGTGCCTCCTTTACTGTTAGAAGAGCCACTGAGGTAGTATTCTAAGAATGATTATCATTGTTGATATTGAGATTCTGTCCCGTAGAGGCACAAGCACACAGTTCAGATACTCTTTCTAGTGCCCTACCACTTGACATAGACATCCTTACGTGGAATCCTAAATGCAGGTTGGCACCTTCAGCATTGAGGACATGGAAATGGCACATGTCCATACAGGGATCAGACAAACACTCCCAGTTATGTTGATGATCCTGTCACCTATAGAACTGCTTGCTCTGATGCTCTGTGGTCAGCAGTTCTACTGGTCAACAGTCAATTTCAGACAATTCTCGAACAACATAGCGATATAATGGGTGACATCACAGGTATCGGGGGCAGATGATTGCTTTTAGGCTTTCTGAACAACCCTGGGATACACATTGCTCCCTGTGACAGTGTCATACTACAGTCTGTTATAAGTTTTGTGTCTGTTTGTCCAAGAATCAGATTAGATAGATTACATCTTCAGCTGGAATGAGTAGATGATATTCCAAGTAACTATATTCACCATTATCTGCTGACGTCTTATTCCTCTTTTTGGCCATTGTCAGCCTCCTTGTAGATATCTGACAGTTGGCCGTGTGATTCATGATGGTATTAACACACTGTCAGACTGGATATGTTTTAACATTTAAGAACTTCCAGTAAATTAGACAATGTCACTTGGTTCATCACCCACCTAGTCAACCCAGTCTCTGATTCCTAGCCAGTTTTACTCAAAGATGAGAATGACTGAAACATGTGGATGGAGAGTCTCGGAGTGTTCAATAGGAGCAACTACATTCATGTGGACATTTCCATACGAATGTAGTTGCTCCTATTGAACACTCCGAGACTCTCCATCCACATGTTTCAGTCATTGAGACAAAACAAGCTACACGTTCTGCATTTTGTTTCCATTCCACCCATGAAGATCTAGGGTGGAATATTGGCTTCAGCCGCCCATGCTTGTCCTAAAAGGCGACTTGGTTGACATGTCATGGGCTCCCAATTGTGCAGATTATTGCTGATGCTGTTGATCACTGGATAGTCTAGTCCAGACTTGATTATTTACAGACTACCGCCAAATAACTGGAATATTGGTGAGTTTGCTGTAAAACTAAACTCACTCTATTCATTGTTGAAAGCAGGTAGCAGAAATGTAATATGTGAGACAGAATAACTTATTAAGATTTTCAATATTCCCTACACCTCTCGATTGTTTGATCAGATTTAAATTTTGCTGACCTATTTTAATGTATAATGTCACTTCAGATAAAGCAATTCGCCACAGAGCATGTGCCTTGAGAGACACAGCCCAGGCAATCATTGAAGCTGAGCTTGATCCTGAGTTTGAAAAACTCTGTCAAAGTATAGCTGAGAGTCGAAAGAGGAGAGGTGAGTCTGAAAATTATTTATAAAGTGTATAGCAAGATTGATGTTGAACACAAATATTAAGCATACAATGTCTCATCAAAGCCATGTGCAGAAGGAATGGAACCTCTAAAAAGTAAATGAAAAAATTACCATTATGCCTTCATTTGTTTAACATAATGATGAGTGACAGGAAAATAAGACTCACTCACAGTCTGTATTCCATGTTATCCTGAGTTATCATTCCCTTATTAGTTTGTTCATGTTTATCCCCCCCGGTATGTAATTTGGGGGGATATAGTCAACGCCTCGTCTGTCCATCCATCCGTCCTTTCATCTGTGCATAATCATTTTGTTTCCGGAGCATAACTCAACCATTCAATATTTTTATACCAAAGTTTCTAATAATATATAATAAACTGAACCTAAGGCTGTGCCTTTTGCTATTTATAGATTTTTGGCATTTTTAATTTTGTTGGTTTCCGTGGCAACATTTTGGTCTTAGTCTAATGGGAGGGGTGGGCTTTGTTTCCAGAGCATAACTTAAAAAACTTTCAATATTTTTTTGCAAAACGTTTTTGATATATCAGTTAGAACTTAAAGTGGTGCCTTTTGCTGTTTACAAGATTTTTTTATTTATTACTTTCTCAGTTTCCATGGAAATGATTCTCACTTAGACTCAAAATGAAGGGATGGGCTTCGTTTCTCGAGCACAACTCGAAAACATCTCAATATCTTTCAACATAACTGATTTGTGATTCTGACCCCAAAGTGGTGCCTTTTGCTATTTACAGATTTTTTTCCTGTTTCGTTTTCCTGGTTTCCATGGAAATAATTCTCACTTAGTCTCAAAATGAAAGGGTGGGCTGAATTTCTGGAGCACAACTCAAAAACCATTTGATATCTTGAACTTGGTAGATATATGAGGCGAATCTTAAAGTGGTGAGTTTGGCTGTTACCAGATATTTGACATTTATTTTTTTATTATTTCCATGGAAACAATTCAAACTTAATCTTAAAAACCATCAAGTAACAGTCAGATGATTTGTTCTTTCTCATATATGGGGGCAGAGGGATGTGTCATTATCTGATGACTCTTGTTCCTTATCATGACTCATGCTTTTATGCTTGTCTCCTTCTATGCCAATGGTAGTCAACACTTGAAGCCCTTGTAGTTCCCACAAAGCGAATGTAAAAGTTCACTCGAGCTGCCTCGCCATAACAGTCATGTGACATGCCATGCTTGTCACTCTCTCCTGCATTATGTGATGCATTATGCTGTCACTGCAGATATTGGTTATCAGTGGCTGATCCTCACCCCGATGCCTGTCATGCATCAGTCCATGTTCTTCTTCCATGCTCAGCCTCCAATACTACTACCTGAAGTTCGCGTAAGGTCTACTAGAACATCAACGCAGACCACCTTCACGGTGAGACGATTGACCCTGATAAGCAGCTATTTGAAAACAAGCCTCCTGCAATGCAGACATCCGTCATCAGAAACAGCACCAGTGTAGCATTGTTGCAGCCGCAGAAAGTTGGAGGTGATGTCTCGGTGTTCTCTAACGCCTTGTCCACTACAGCACAGAACTTTGACCTATGAGGTAGTAGAGAATGCAGATATGGCCTTGATGGACCTCTGGTTCACCAAAGAAAATGGAGCACGTCAGAGCTTTATGATGTCAGGTGACCTTTGGGGATGTGTGGGCCTTTTTGGGGAGATCTACATCCTCGTCCCACACATGTCCATGGCTGCAGACGATGTTCATGAATGCTCATATTTCAGAAGATCCTTCAGGAGACTTAGCTGACATGGATCAAGAAAGTTCCATGAATGTTCTGGAGTCACTTAGGCAAACCGTCAATGTTCGGGAACCTCAAATAGAAATAGAAGGGAATCCTCATTGAGAGACAGTCACTCTATGTCAGAATCTCACATCTCAGACATCTAGAGGAGGAACGTTCTCAAAAGGAGCTTTGCGAAGACACCATTTAAGCTCAGATTGTTTTACGAAGACACGAAGTCTCTTGGCGAAGCACACGTTTGTCTATCTTCCTGAGTTTGCTGCCTGAGGTACCCTTAAGATCAACGATTACTTTGATGCAGACTACTTCATTGGTGAGACGATCTACCCCTGCAGTTAAAACACCGGCAACGCAGACGTTTGTCATCAGGGACAACACCAGCATAGTTTTGTTGTTTCAAGGAGATTAAGACAGGGTCTTAGCATTCACAAATGCTTAGACTGCATCTCATCAAGTTCAGTCCACATCGCAGAACTTCCAGCCAGACCTGTCCTTGAAGCGAGTTACAACGCAGATGATGGCTATGTTGGATCAGTGTCCGACAATCGCAGTTCACATTCAGGAAGTTGTCTACATCTAGTAAACAGCCCGTCCAGCATGGAAAGACTTCATCTGCCGTCTAGGTAGCAGTATATGACATGGTTCCATTGTCTTAACGGAATGCACAATGGTCTTCTCCTGACAGCAGATTAAACATTGTTCATCTGGGGGCTTGCAGCATTAACTGATAGATTATTTATGCCGGTGGTAGCTTGTCTACTCTAAACTGACTTCACATTGATGTCAACTGGCTTTCAACGTAGATTGTTGGTGATCTGAAGATGAAGAATGATGCATCATCGCTGCATAACGTTGATGTTGAGATTCTGGTAATAACAACTCCATTACTTCTGAAGTGTATCTGGTTGGAATTACCTCAGCCATGAGTACATGAGAAATCAGCTGTTCGGAGCACCTCTGCAGCAGTGAGTGTTGTGCTGTGCTGGATCCTTTGTTGAAGGACTGCTGCTAGCAAGATTTTTATCAAACAGAACGGCATCACATTACTGGAAGATCGATGGGTCAAGATTCAAGCCATGATTCCAGAAACAGTCTGTTACCTCTACGATCATGGCAGTGCCTCCTTGGTCTACTCACCTCAGTTACACTGGATTTTCTCATTTTGTATCTGATATTAGTTCAGTATGAATTTGGTTTCTTATGGATATCTCTAGGCTGTGTATCCACATCCATGGAAATGTTTAAACAGAGATCCTATGACTGCTTCATTCAATGGTACCTCAGGTTAACTGCTGTACCTGGCAGTGGAGTGTGGCCTTCATTCAATGATACCTCAGGTTAACTGCTGTACCTGGCAGTGGAGTGTGGCCTTCATTCAATGATACCTCAGGTTAACTGCTGTACCTGGCAGTGGAGTGTGGCTTTCATTCAATGATACCTCAGGTTAACTGCTGTACCTGGCAGTGGAGTGTGGCCTTTATGCCCCATAGGAAGAATGAACAAATGTACAATAAAACATTACTAAACTGTACTTAGCTTTACTCAGTATATATCTACTTTTGAAAAATGTATTTTGAGCCTTGAGCCTAAATTACAGAATAAACCTGTCTGTCTACAACATCTCATGATTCTTGTCTATGAACTACTAGAAAAAACGACCTTTGAACTACTCACAGAGACATACATGTGCTGGACTTTGGACAAACTAGATTCAACATGGGAGACTGAACCCTAGGACTTAATTGCGAAGAATCAGTTCCAGAATTCCAGATCCCAGCGCTATCTATTATCGTTGGACCAGAGCATACTTAAGATTTGTCCTTTTGTCCTGTCAGAACCCTGAATATATTATCTTCATAGAAGTCACACTGACAACAATATGATAGTGGATGAGCCTCGTTAAAATGAGGGCATACAAAGCAGCACCACTAGAACCTCCATGAGTTTCCAAACCGAAAGTCAGTGCATCGGTTACCAAAGGGCACGCGTAGTGACGTCAATTACAGTAATGCCATGCAAAAAAAGTTTAGAACAGTACAGACTTCTTCTGCAACCTCTTTATGGAACCAGTTTCGGTTTGAAACTATAAAAATAGCAGTAATACACTATTTTGTCTATTTAATACATGTATTGTCCAGTCTAGACTCCATTATTTACAGACTGCCACCATATAGCTGGAACATTGCTGAGTGCGACGTAAAACTAAACTCACTCACTCATTTAATGCATGTAAGACGCGGTAATAAATAAGATATCACACTCCGTCTCAATATGTATAAATTATATGAAACACGTGACCAATAGAAAGCACACTCTTTTTGTATAATTCGTATGAAATGAGACCTTGTTTAGTAATGTCTATATACCACCTATAATGGAGGACTGCAATTGGTTCTGACCAATTGTAAGTTTTGATTGTAACTTGTAGCTGAAGCCTAAGATCGCAGTCTGAAGGATTTACAATAATTGTAGTGGTAAAATTGTTTTGTGGAAGTGGCTCCTGGAAGCATAGTAGGGTCAAGACCTCCCAACCTCCTCGCGTCAGACACTTTGGATTTCCCAGCTAACTCAAGTACAAGGACTTATTGAGGAGAGAGTGACAAGCATGGCAAGTCACATGAATGTTTTGGCGAGGCATCCAACTACAAATGATTCAAGTGTTCCACTATCATTTCCTAGAAGAAGTGAGATAAGCATAATGGCATCCATCAGTCAGTAAGGGTAAGTATAAAACACCAAGTTTACTTAGACATTACATTTCTGGTAGTTGATAAACCCTGCTTGCACATAATCATAATTAGGAAATAAACATCACGTGTTGGCCAATTTCCGGGTGTTATCGAGTATTTGAAGCACGGGAATGCATTTGGAACCAATGGCGTGAGCTGGAGGTTTCAAATGAAATATTCTCGTGCTTCAAATACTCAATAACACCGGAAATTGGCCAACACGTGATGTTTGTTGACATTGTAAACACAAAAGTAAACCAAAGGGTTTTACTGTCTGCACTCGTTTACATCGAGTATGGGTACAGCTGTGAAGTGTCATCAGCTGGCTGTTTCAGCTGGTTCCCATGGTCGCATGTGGAGTTGCTCATATGTGACGTCATTGTAATTTTATCTCACAATATGATTTGAATGACGTCACCACTGTTGATGACTCAACAAAACAATTGGTTGCGAAGTTTCTACGTGTTAATACTCAGTGAATAGTCTTGCAATTTCCGGGAATCAGATTCCATTTGATCATCTTTTTCAGTCAGTCAGATTACTGAACACAGTGACTTTTGGTTTACAATGTACTATAGATATGTTCAGATAACAATCCTGTAAGAAAGTAAGTGTAATGAAGGGACCTGATAGATTCTAACAGTAATTACTTTGCACAAGTTTGCAATTTAGTAGTTTCCTGAATTGGTTTCATACTCAATCCAGGTGAAATAATTTCAATTTAATTTCAGTCTCTATATAATGTACCAAGTTCATTTGTTTCATACTGTTACTGGCAGCTAGACTAGAACTTTGCTTCAAAAAACCTGTTAGAATCCTGAATAAACTATTTTAAAGATAACATGTATTTGTTTTCCTAACAGTTGTGCTGTGTTGTAGGTGTACCGAGGGAAGCCTTTACACCAGCCTTCTACTTTACCAGACCTTTACACAACCAAGGCCAACAACAACAACAGCAGCAGCAACAGCAACAGCAACAGCAGCAGCAGCCTCCATCTGCTGCCAGCCATGAACCACCAGCTCCTGGTGTACGGCACAGTCGTAGGGTGAAGGGTTTGGTAGCTGAGGATCTACCTGCTCTAGAAATGGTGGAAAAACAGTGGCAGGAAGTGAAACGTGTGAGCAGGACTTCCCAGAAGGATTCTCCATCCCACTCATCTCCCAAATACCAAAAAAACAGTCCCAGTTCAAGGCAGCATCAAAATACACACAATAGTGCAGCACCAAATTCACCTTCAAAAACTCAATATTCAGGGAAAAAGGCAAAGCCTAAAAAGAAATGTATTTGGGCAGTAACCAAGCGACGGAAAAAGCGAGGTGCTGCAACAAAGAAACCGCAGACTTCTGATGTGACTACTGATGCTTCAGCTCTATATGTGGACAATGAGGAAGAGGTCAGTGATGATTCTGACAGTGAAATTATCATTGCTGAGAGCCCTTGTAGGAGAGAAAATGACTCTGGGTCTAAACTGTGCCAACCAACCTCCTCAGGGAAAGATACACCTGCATCTGATTTTATGACATGCAAAAAATCTCCTACCTCAAGATGTCTGGAACTGATGCCTGGTCATGACAGTGGAGTTGGCAGCTCTGTCGACTCCAATGGAGACTCGGTAGACAGTGTTGATCATGCTAAGGAAAAAGACGGAAAGGTATGCTGGTCTATATATCAACATTTGTGTCACAGATGTATACAAGTAACAAGCCACTCATTTGTTTCAGGTAGAAAATTAGAATTTGTTATCAAATCACAGAATGATCCATACATATATTCTGAACTGAGAGTTGTTAATTTTAACTGAAATACACCCGTATGTATGTTCCTTTATAAAATCCTGTGGCAGATATTTGATACTATAAATCAGGTTGCAGGAATCATATTGAGAATCATAGTGTATCTTTCACTTTTATTCATTTATGAGTGGTTTTGAAGCAGGAAATGAGTGACCATGTCTGCTGGATCATATCAACTCTCCCTGCCTTTACTAGACTGTTATGTTTCAGCTGTTACAACATTCCTCAGGGGCAGCATCGGACATGGTCAGAAATGAAGAAGATGAATCTCAGGGTCAAGGTCAGTAAATGCCCATGCTGGGATTCCATGGCAGAGTAGGTGCCCAGTACTAAATGCTTGACATGATAGCTAATTGAGAACTGGCTAATCACATGATAGTTGATTCGGTCTGGTTGTATGACGTCAGTTACCTTGTCTGTACTATGTAAGAACATAAGTGTATTTTGTGTTGATGGGTGCATAATGTCAGTGGAAACACCATACTTATCTGTAGAGACTGATTTCTGTTTCAGAATCTTCTCTGAAATGTTGCCTCATTTGTATTAACTTCTAAATGCTGCTTGGAGAAACCTGAGTATTGCAAACTGAAGTGTAAACCTTCGCTCACTCACTGTGAGCATATGTTCAGTGTGGAAGCAGTTGGTGTTGGTCACTGGTCAGACAATATTACACAATAGTCATTGTTGGTTGTCATCATGAAAACAAAGTCATTGTGACTTGTCTGAACACATTTGCTGAGTCTTGCTGCATTTATTAATGACTTACTGACCAAACGTGATCAATCTTATTGCATTTGTAAATGACTTGCTCACGTACCAGTACCTAGACCAGTGAGACCCGGGTTATCATTGCTCTTCAGTAGCCCATACTTGATCTTAACGGGATCGGATGGTTAACTTGCTTGACACATGTCAACATATCCCAATTGCAGTGATCGATGCTCATGCTTTTGATCACAGGATTGTGTGGTCCAGACTCAACCATTTACAGACCTCTGCCATATATCGGGAATATTGCTGAGTGCTGTGATAAACTAAACTTGCTTGCTCACGCATTCACAGACAAACTGTCTAATCAGTGTTACTGCTATGTTGTTTTGGTGTATCAGAATCACAGAGGAAGTTCCGCTCAACAAAATCGCGCCTTCAGACACAGCAGCAACAGCGAGCACTGGAACTCCTGGAGGAAAGTTTACCACCGCTCGTCTTTGACCTACCTCGCCTACAACGATTACTGGATAAAGTAGTAATTGTTACTGACAATTACTGTCTTGAACGACTGGAGAAGCTGTACAGTGTCTTCAGTCAGTGCATTTACAGACACAGGAAAGATTATGACAAGACTGAGCTTTCTGAGGTATGTCATCTTTAATCTGTGCTGAATTGAAATAATGTCCAATGGAATTACAGGGTTCTAATTAACTCTGTGACTATCTATCTATCTATCTATCTATCTATCTATCTATCTATCTATCTATCTATCTATCTATCTATCTATCTATCTATCTATCTATCAAAAGATTTGCACACATTTATAAAAACTTTTACACTTTATGCAATCATTTATCCTGAACATTAGGCAATAGTTTGCTGAGTTGGTAAACTCGTGTGGCGCTAGTCCTGGTTGGCAACCTCATTTGTGTCCGTTGTTAAATGTGTTTATGGAGTTTTTGGTTTTGTACAGTGATGTCCATGTCCATAATGAGATATAGTTAATGTGTGACCACAGCATGTACACATCTCTTTTTCTTTTAAGGAACTTGAGAGCAAGTTGGACCACCACTCCAAGCAATGGCCCTCAAGTGTGTAAACATCAGAGCTCGAACCCGTGTGTGTGTATGTGTGTGTGTGTGTAGGTGTGTGCATGTATATATGTGTGTATATATGCAAGGTTGTGTAAATGATTGTGTGCAAGTGTACTTGTAAGGTGTATGTTTGTTCTGTGCTCAAATATGCAAGTGCCTCAAACCCAGGTAAAAATCAGGTCAACTTTACAAAGTCGAGAATACTTTCAGGAGAGGTTTTTACACATTTCAATTCCATACTGACTTTTGTATGAATGCAGCTCAACCGTGCCAATACCAACGACCATTTGAAGTATAAGTACCTCATATCAGGTCGAGGACATAATATGTGCAGCATAATCATCGTTCCTCTGCACCATGTGGACCAACCATGCTCCCTCGGCGGCCTCGCCTCCACCAACATCTCGGAGTGACTTACTACCTGTTTGTATCATAGCATCATATTTATTAGGTCTTATTTATTGTGTACATTGTCTCTAGGTTATCATGTGTATTGCCAATCCCCCTTAGGGCCAATCATTTAAGCACCAATGTTTTAATCTGATTATTGATGTTTTTACTAGACTGATTAAAAATGATGAGAAAAAATACCTTGAATCATGTATTGGTAAATGTATGAGGTTTTAGTGATGGACATGTATGTAAATGTATATGATGTCACATTCTGATTTCATGGCAAAACAGTGAAGTATATGGAAACTTTGTTTTCAGGTATTTATTTGAAACCTACCCCTATCAGTATTAGTTTAAGCTCATTCATTCTGTAAAGAATTAGATTTTGAATAGTTTCAAGAGAAGTAAGATTGTGGCAGATTATTACATTGCTGTATTTGCTTTTTAGATTTAGATCTGGGTTAACCGAGACCCACATTGTTGCAGTATGAGTTAACTGTGCTGCCATCATGGACACATGGGGCTTAAACAGCGCTGAGATTACTTTGTGCAACCCTGTTTGGTTGTGTAGAGCAATTCTCAGTTTGCTGTCTCCTTTCAATGTCATCTGAAAACATGTTTTAGTTGTTGAAACCCCAAACTGCTGTGTACATGAATTTTTACTTTAATAATTCTCAGGCTTAATAGGTAAATTTATATTTATTTTGGCTGTTTACATTATTTATTGTAGATGTTATATAATGATTATCTTATGCTACTGAATATTGTGATCTCATCTCTGTTTCCATGTTAGTCTTTGTCTCTTGTAAACCTGAATGCCTGTGTGTAGTACGCCATGAAAGAAGTGCTGTCAGTTGTTCATAAATGTGTCAACAAAACTGCATATAGGGGAAAACGTTTTATGAATCTTAGAAGTTTGGGAGTTTAGTTTAATAATGTTTTTTCTTAATCAAATCATGATTGAACGCAATTGATGAATATGTCAAAACATGTCGTCTGAACTTTTGGCATATTTATTTTTTGTTGTCACTATGAAGAATGAAGTTCCATAGTTTTGTCCTCAAAATGCTTAGGACATAATGGTGAAGATATAAACATATATGTATATCTATTTATATATGTATGTGTAGGTTAATAAGACAATCACTCCCCTTATTTTTGAATGTCTATTTTTGAACTGTAGAATGTTTTTTGATGTATATATTGATATATTTAACATATTGATCAAATTATCCTGTACTGGCCTGAAATTAGTTGTGCATTCTTTGATATGAGCATTAGCAGTTTTCTGCAGTGTAGTGAAATGATCAAAGGTGAAAGATTTATGTAAGGTTTGTTTCAGTATCCCTTTAGGTAATTCAGTGATACCGTTTGTGTACTTACCAGTCTTAAGTTCCATTCCCTAGTTTGGAGTGGGTAATTTGAAAATGTATCAGCCTCTGTTTTCTAGATTTCCTAGTAATAAAACTTTGCAGATATGACATTAAATAGTTCAGGAATATAATCTTAACAAATGTACAACCTGTGTTGATGTATGCTTCTTTGAAGAAGTTAATGAAAACTCACTCCCTTCATATTACTGTGTTTAGTTATAGTGTGTGCAGTGAAAGTAAGACCATAGGATGTTGAAAGTATCACATGTTCCTCAACATTTGTCTAAGTAGTGGACTTTTCCTCTCTCTGCATGTTGAAGTGGGGTGCAAGAACAAATGATGGTTAAAGCCAGAACACTGGTCATCACACTTGCTGTCTTAAGTATGTTCTGGAGTGACTTCATCTCAGGATTTCCAGATTGCAGGAAACTCATTCAACATTCCATTTAGTTGAGTGTTCTGAGTTTGCCCCACTTCACATGTACAGATGTACTTCGGTCATAACTTGTAATACATGCATTATGTAGCTTCAGCATATTTGTAAACACAGAAAGTGGTCTTCGAAAGTTTCTGTTGGGTATTATGTAACTGGTTTTGCAATGTCTAGGCCATGTCCGTGTCTGTTTAACGCATCATCATTCTCAAGTAACTGGTTTTCATTTTCACATGTTAAATCTTAACACAATGCCAATTCCATGAAACTCAGCTACTTGTTTCAACACTGCCAGACTTACCTATTGATATTTCATTACTGAATGCATGCATTGCCATGAAACTGACTTATGCTTGGGACGTTGGATTAGACCGGTTACAGAAACTGACCCTCCTGGAACATGAATTTTTCCTGACTTTAGGTGTTCTTCACTTTGCCAAGTGGTAGTTGTGTAGATTGAAGTAGTGTTTGAAGGTTAAGTAGTTAAAGCATTAAATCAAATGTATGTTTTTTGACAAGTTTTATTCTGTTTACTTACACTCTTGTGTGACTTATTTGTAGAGGTGACATGTCGGCATATTTTATTTTCGCATGAATGTTGCATCAGTACTGAGAATTGTTGTAAGAAACATGTAACAATTTTTTGTCGGGGAAAACTTTTTTTGGATTGAGTTTCTTGTTTTAATCCTTCAATAACCATTTATTTTGTCCAGTGTTGGTTTGTATGTAATGTAAGGTGATGTGTGTGTAATGTAGGTGTAAGACATGGTGCCATCGTCACATGATTGAAGTGTAGGTGCCACTGCCAACTTACTGCGGCAGCAAGCTACCAGACTGACGTGGTTGATACTTGGAAAAGGATATACTGCATGGGTTTCCTGGGTGCTCTTGCATCAAACATGTTGAATATGTAGAGGAGGAAAAATTGGATGATGACTGTTAGTTTGTTTTTCAGTTAGTGAACATTCATTTGGAGTGAGACAGCCAGATGTCACTATATAGACATGACAACAGCAAACATTTCAAGACCAAGACCAGCGTCTTGCACTTGGCAGCCTGCAGTAACAAAATGGCTCCTATTTTTCTCAGGCAATAACATTGTTACATCTGTGTGTTGATGTAAAGGTACATGGCAAACTAACATGTGATATTTGTCATAGGGCTTGATTGGACTCATCACATATTCATGTTGACAACAGAGGTTGTAGGATGAAATCAACTGCCAACATCATCTCATGGTTGTTTGTCTTCCACATCATGCACACATCTCTCTGTATAGGGCAAATACTCATGAACAACTCCTTCAGTCATGAAACCCAATGGGCCTGATCTCCTCCTGCCCCATTATCCACTGCAAGTCACACGGCTGACTCTGGCTGACCTTTCATTGAAAACAGTTGCATGCTATGCAAATGTTTTCATTTATTTTAGAGTAAGAACATTTTCATATGTTCCATATATTTATTGTTGCATTTTGTACATACTTGTATTTGTATATTAAACTATTTTACCAACCAGTAATATAAAGGCTGTAGTTGCTTGTCTTTCAAGACACTACACCACACCAGCGTTGTTAGGAATTTACCAATTTCCACTGATTTTCATCTTTCACTGAATTCATGACAATAATCTTTTCAACTTTACGAATGTGTGTTACCATACATCAGTTCGTGTGTAAACACATCCTTCACCTCTCCAGGGTATAAGCTCCCATAAATCTCCACTGTACCCTGGATGCATCTGTGTCTTGGTCTGATCAGTTATATATTACCTCCCATGGCTTTTTATCCAATCAGATATGCTCCAGCTTGGACACCTATCACAACTAACTTTCGATTCTTTAATCATCTAACCAATTAATAATGCAGAGGAACTCTGAAAGAGGTTGAATGAGTTCTTGCATTTATTTTGGACCTGACAATTATTTGTCTGTATGCTGAATACAGAGCCAGCAAAGGGAGGTAATAAAATTATCGGTCTGTGCCACAGATGTAGCCAGGGGTATAGTGGAGATTTATCAGAACGTAAACCCTTAAGATATTGATGATGGTGTAAACAGTACCTTTTCAGAATAGAATATTTTGCAAAATCTGGTGTCAGCCCTCAGTTAGTTACATACACTGGTATTTAAACAAAAAAGTCCCTTGAAGCAGTTGAACACTGACAACATCGCTCAGAACAGTTGTGTACATTCCATGTATGGCAAGTGCTCTCAAAGTTTGAATTTCAGGCAAGTTGTAAGGGACCATATGTCTTATCACATCAATAGCAAGCAAATGTGAGTGCATTAGGGGGATGTATAATATTTGGCAGCTGCTTGACAACTAGTGTCCCTGTGTTTAGGGGTAGCCAAATGATTAAAAGTGTCTGTTCGTCATGCTGAAGACCAGGGGTCGATTCCCTACATGGTACACTGAGTGACGCCTATTTCTGGTGTCCCTGCCATCATTTTGTAGGAATAAAAGCAGCATAAAAGCCACCATATACCAGAGTGCAGCGTAAAAGTAAACTCTGTGTTCAACATGATGGAGTGAGTGAGTGAGTTAACATTTAACGTCACATCGGCAATATCTCAGCCATATCGTGACGAGAGCATTTAATTCTGAAATGAAACACATGCCTATTATAAAACCTGTCAATGAAGGACAGTAAAACAACTAGAATATCACAGAGTAGAATATAAAACTAGTAACTGTACCTAAAACAATTTATCTATAGAGGACAATACAAGATAAAAATGGGCTATAGATTGCTAACAACTGAAGGTAGATCACCATACTAGGGACCATGGGGACTTACAGTACCTTGGCTACCTGCATGGACCCTAGATAGATTTACATCATCCCCCTCAGGCATCAGCAATTTGGGAAATCTAGCCATTCAGTAAAAAGACAATTATTCTACGATTAAAAACATGGAAAGTTTGAATTTACTTTGAATGTTTGTGGACTTGCGTACCCTCTCAGGAGGACAATAGTTTTACAGTACTTCAACCCCCTTTGAGGATACAGCCACTAACAAGCACAGTTACCAATTTAAACTTCCGATATTAAAAAAATTATCTATTTACAATTCATTTAATAAATCTAATTCTTTTAAAAATCCAATAATTAAATGAGAACTGATATTAGTAAAAAGGTCCTTCATAGTACGTGATTTAAAATAGGTACCCCTTGTGATGGAATATTCCACGCAGTCAAGCAAGATATGCTTGACCGTGATTCTTTCATCACAAGGGATACAAAATGGAGGATCCTCACCTTTCAAAAGGTATTTATGCGTATATCTGGTGTGACCAATACGGCATCGTCGCATAATGACCTCTTCAAATCTGGACTGACAGCCCAAGTAGGTGTAACCAATATAGTTTTATTTCATGTAATTTATTTATACCTACTTGGGTGTCCAACTTCTTTTGCATCAGATCACGTATATAAGTTCTAATGTTCGCTTTGTAATCTGAGTATGGAATAAGAAGTGGTGTCACAGATTTGTTGAGTGCTGCCTTGGCAGCAAAATCGGCCATTGTGTTCCCTGAAATGCCTACATGATGGAAGTATGTTCTGTATTTCTTTTCTAAGATGCCATATTTAAAACAAATGATGAATGTTTGGGTTAAATATCTTCTCTAGATCATTTTAATTTTGTCTGTGATTCTCTTAAACCATACGAGGCTATTTTTCTCATTTCTATTACCAACGAAAGTTTAGATCAGTACATTCAGCTGAAACTGCCTAGTTATGTAACATTCCACGATTGCATTGTGGGAATGTAAACATTGTCAACATTACCATGTCTGAGTAAATTTTTGAGTTGAACTGTGAGACATTTCATCCTTCGGAAACCAAACATAATGTTTCCACCAATGATGTTAGCTGTGTGATGCAACTGCAAACCAAGAAACGGGATGTGACGAAGCAGTTTACTATAGGAGACTGTACGAGGCAACTTACATCGTGATGCAATGAAAAAATGAAAGTTCAATTTCGAGGGGGCAGACTGGAATGGCGCTGTGATGTCAATACATTTATGACGTAATGCAAAAAGAGCACATTATCGTCTGATAAAGTAGTGTCGGCACCTTTGATCTTTCACTGAAGCTTCTTAGAAGACAACATGCACATTAAAGTGTCATGCATTGAAATGAGTAGGTAAAAAATTGTCAATAGTTCATCATGCAAAGTAAAGGGGAAAATCTATCAGCTGTCTTGCTTGAACCCAAAATGACAAACTTGCATTCAGAATGATGTTGATGTAACCATAACCTTTTCACATTTGAGGCGCACCCAACAAATGAATTTATCATCCTTGAGTTATATTGTAAACAGGACTAAGGGATGACAGTCAGTGTGCAACAATTGTTTCTAAAAGAATAGAAATGAGGGAAACCTGTTTCAGTAATGAAAGTGAAATTCAGCCTAAAACCTAAGAGTATGGCTCATTACCTTGTCGCCACATACTGGTGTAGTGGCTGTTCTAAACACTGACACAATGAAGGGAAGGGTACGGTCAGTGTTATAAATACTTTAATATACACTCGAACAAAATCAACAATTTTACATAAACTGATGATTGAGTCACATCTGATGTACACATCCTTGTCATATTTATTGGCGTAGCACACGTGGCTTTCCTCAAAACTGAGCAGAAATATCAATATATGATGGCCAAGAACAATTGAATGGTAACAGAAGTAGAAACAGCATGTATTCACAGTATTTACACAGCATCAATCTGAGGAATAGCTGTAGTCACTGGTGAATGGTGAAGTGCGGTTACAGCACAAGCTTGGCTTGCAGAATACAGACAGAAACGTGATAGTACTCTACTTATTTGGGTATCTTTCAACGACCATGGCATGCCCCTGAAACAAAGAAGTGAAACAAGTTTGAAAAAATCAAATCTTTGTCGTAGACTGGAAAATATTGCATTGCAATTTGCCCTCTATTTTGACTTTGAGTATGTTGTAGTTTACAACTGATCAGTCCAGAAGCAGTCATATGGATTGTATAAATCACATACTGACATTCTACAGTGTAACCAGTGGCAGCAATCACAGTGACATTCTACAATGTTACTAGCTTCAATAATCACACAGCGGCTCTCTTCAATGTTACAGCTTCAGCAACAAGAGTCATCAGAAGATGACATACCCCCCCTCCGGCCCCCACATGTTTGAAAGGACAAATAATCTGAGAGTTACTCATTGTTTCTTTAGACTAAGTTTGAATTGTTTCCATGGAATCACAGGCAAACTGTAGCGCAAGTGGGGTTGCGCAGCGTAGAGAATATGACCAGTCTTCATATATGCGAGCGAAGCGAGCAAAGGTTGGCAACACACTTCCCTCACTTCGGTTCAAAAAGTATTTTTAGTGTCAAAATAAAATATCGCCACCATCAAAGGTACACTCTAAATTCCGCACTAGGTTGTGCTCTCCGATTTCCAACGCCACATTTAATAATTATTCACGTGAAATATGTTTTATTCAACATTTTAAGCACCACATCAGACCGGGTACATGAGACCGTTTGTTCTTCGCCTCCATTACCCCTGCCAGCTTCCGGTTCAAAGCAGTGAAGGAACAAGTTATTATTCCGAATGGAATACATAAAGAGTTACCTCCCATGCTTCATACGCCCACTACGCCAGAAGTGTGTTTATTGTAGAATAAATGTTACAAAAGATCTAACAACAACGCCGACACTTAAGACAAATACATTCCAACAGAATCATGATAAAATTAGGCAATATGGTACATCTTTATAATTTCTGCTTATTCTTGTTCCTTCACTCCGTTGAGCTGGAAGCTGGCAGGGGTAATGGAGGCGAAGAACAAACTGAATACCACGAGCGGCGCTTAAAATGTTGAATAAAACATATTTCACATAATTATTAAATATGGCGTTGGAAATATGAGAGCACAACCTAGTGAGGAAATGGGAGTGTACCTTTGATGGTGGCGACATTTTATTTTGACACGAAAAATACTTTTTGAACCGAAGCGAGGAAAGTGTGTTGCAAACCTTTGCTCACTTCGCTCGCATATAAGACGACTGGTCATTTTCTCTACGCTGCACAACCACATTTGCGCTACAGTTTGCCTGTGATGGAATTCATAAAAATTATAAATGCCATATATCTGTAACCAGCAAAGTCACAATTTCAAGATATGTCTCATATATCTGACAAGATTTGTTGAAAGATATGAAATGGTTTTTGAGTTGTGCTCTGGGAATGAAGCCCACCCCTTCATTTTGAGACTAAGTACGAAATGTTTCCATGGAAATCAAGAAAAAAATACATCACAAAAAACCTTTAGAAACCAAAAGGCACCACTTTGGGGTCTGCCAGACATATCTAGAAAGTTTTACTGACAGATATTAAGAGGTTTTTGAGTTCTGCTCCAGAAACGAAACACACCTCTCACTTTTCAGAATAGGTCTGAAACATTTCCATGGAAACCGAGAAAATAATACATCACAAGATCCTGTACATAGCAAAAGGCACCACTTCAGCTTCTAACTGATATATCTACCAAGTTTTGCAGAAAAATATTGAGCGGTTTTTGAGTTCTGCTCCGGAGACAAAACACACCTCTCACTTTTGAGACTGTCTGAACTGTTTCCAAGGAAACTGAGAAAATAATAAATAAAAAAAACCTGTAAATAGCAAAAGGCACCACTTTGGGGTCTGCCACACATATCTACCAAGTAACACTGACAGATATTAAAAAGATTTTGAGTTAGCTCCGGAAACGAAACACACATCTCACTTTTGAGACTAAGTCCAAAATGTTTCCATGGAAACTGAGAAAATAATAAATCACAAAAACCTGTAAATACCAAAAGGCACCACTACAGGTTCCGATTGATATATCTAGCAAGTTCTGCAGAAAAATATTGAACGGTTTTTGAGTTCTGCTCCGGAAACGAAGCCCATTCCTCCATTTTGAGACTAAGTCCGAAACGTTTCCATAGAAATGGAGAAAATAATAAATAAGAAAAACATGTAAATAGCAAAAGGTACCACTTTGGGGTCTGCCACATATATCTATCAAGTTTTGCAGAAACAAAGCCCATACTTCCATTTTGAGACTGAGTCCGAAATGTTTCCATGGAAAAAAGGAAAATGATAAATCACAAAAACCTGTACATAGCAAAAGGCACCACTCTGGGGTCTGCCACACATATTTACCAAGTAACACTGACAGATATTAAGAAGTTTTGAGTTCTGCTCCGGAAACAAAACACATCTCTCACTTTTGGGACAAAGTCCAAATCGTTTCCATGGAAACCGAGAAACTAAGAAATCACAAAAAAATGTAACTAGCAAAAGGCACCATTGCAGCTTCTGATTGGTATATCGACCAAGTTTTGCAGAAAAATATTGAACGGTTTTTGAGTTCTGCTCCGGAAAGGAAACTCATTCCTCCATTTTGAGACTAAGTCCGAAACATTTCCATGGAAACCGAGAAAATAATAAATCATAAAAACCTGTAAATAGCAAAAGGCACCACTTTGGGGTCTGCCACATATATCTACCACGTTTTGCAGAAAAATATTGAACGGTTTTTGAGTTCTGCTCCGGAAACGAAGCCTGCCCCACCATTTGACTAACAGCAAAATGTTCCATGGAAAAACAAAAAAAATATAAATGCCAAAAATCTGAAAATAGCAAAAGGCACAACCACAGGCTGAGATTACTATATCTATCAAGTTTGGTCTAAAAAATATTGAACGGTTTCTGAGTTATGCTCCGGAAACAAAATGATTATGGATGGACAGACGAGGCGTCAACTATATCCCCCCTGCATTACATGCCAGGGGGATAATAAGGCATCAGTTGTGAATGTCTCCTTTAAGGTCACATGCAACCAAAAAATCAAACATAATAAAAACACAGTTATCACTTATTCATGATATATATGTGTATACAACCAAGATTAGACAACTGCTCATGACCTCATAGTTCGAGCAAGCATACTGTTTCAAGCTCCTCAAACCTATTCACTGCGTATGCGTTATGAGATGCGCAGATGTTGAAACCACTTTTTTCCCTAACAATGGGAGAAAATTAGTAAATCGTTTGAACTCCGATTGCATGGGCTTTTTTTCATTGTGTTTTTTTTCCTCAACTTTATAGATTGAATTGGCATTTTTGATGATTTGTTTTGGTAAGTGCATACCGAAAGGTATCAGAATCGGCAAAGTTGTGTTTAGGTTGCAAGTGACCTTTAACAAGAATCAACCAAACAGAGGGTTTCCTTTGACCAAACCCATTTTGTGTGGATATACATTATCCATTTGTGTCAAGATCATTTAGTTGAGAGCATAAATCGAGTTTCAAATGACTTGCAGAAATAACAGTAAAGTATTAATAGATGGCATGCGAAGCAAGGTGATTGGCAAAGCGGGCAGGCAGGGTGCACTGAAGTGCCCGTCCTTGTCATTATGTATTGTACTATGAAACATTTTGGAGGTCATCTCAAATTTTCATATATTTTTTTAAAACATTTAATACTTGAAAAAACGCTCGATCCTGTGGTCTCCATGAGGTCAATCGATCATACTGACCAGTCCTCCTGCTGCACACGCTGCAACAACTGCATACTGTCCATCCTCGGCCTCCAGACGATTGGCAGCTGTTGTCACCAGCCTTACTCCAGTGGCTCCAAATGGATGGCCCAGGGAAAGGGAACCTCCCCACAAGTTCAGTTTCTCCATGGGTGGGGCTCCATACTGCACAAATCAAAATTAGTGTCAAATACAACATGATGGTAGATTACTGTTTTTCGATTTGGTTCTCAAACATTGTGAAACTTCATTGACACATTATCTTGTATTCATTACTGTATCAGTATAACAATCAACGACTCACCTTTGCTGATCTGTTCATGTACGACTTGCAGAAGAAATCAGAGTCCAGCGCCTTGAGGTTTGCCATTATCTGCCCCTGCAAAGGGAAGTAAACCAGTAAATCTAGGTAAAACTGGTAGAGGGAGAGGGCACCATGCATGAGCGACATGTGAGTGGTGACATGAGAGTGGCGTCCATGCTATTGTGGGTGAGTGATTGAGTTTAGTTTTACGCTGCACTCAGCAATATTCCAGCTATTTGGCGATGGTTTGTAAATAATCGGGTCTGGACCAGACAATCCAATGATCAACAACATGAGCATCGATCTGCACAATTGGGAACCGATGACATATGTCAACGAAGTCAGTGAGCCTGACCACCCGATCACGATAGTTGCATCTTACGACAAACATAGTCGCCTCTTATGGCTAGCATGGGTTGCTGAAGGCCTATTCTACCACAGGACCTTAACGGGTCCCATGCTATTGTGACAAGAGAATGAAGACATGAAGGTGTCCACTGTGTGAGTGTAAGCAGTGACAAGAGTGTTACCTCCATATGAGTAACATGCATGTGGTGATATGTGAGTGACCTCCATGTGACATGACAGTAACCTCCATGTGAGTAACCTCCATGTGACATGACAGTAACCTCCATGTGAGTGACCTCCATGTGACATGACAGTAACCTCCATGTGAGTGACCTCCATGTGACATGACAGTAACCTCCATGTGAGTAACCTCCATGTGACATGACAGTAACCTCCATGTGACATGACAGTAACCTCCATGTGACATGACAGTAACCTCCATGTGAGTGACCTCCATGTGACATGACAGTAGCCTCCATGTGAGTAACCTCCATGTGAGTAACCTCCATGTGACATGACAGTAACCTCCATGTGAGTAATCTCCATGTGACATGACAGTAACCTCCATGTGAGTAACCTCCATGTGAGTGACCTCCATGAGTGACCTTCATGGGACTGCCATGAGAGTGACCTTGATGTGACATGACAGTAACCTCCATGACAGTAACTTCCATGTGAGTGATCTCCATGAGTGACCTTGATGTGACATGACAATTACTGCCATGAGAGTGACATTCACGTGACCTCCATGTGACTGCCATGAGAGTGACCTCCATGTGACATGACAGTAACTTCCATGTGAGTGACCTCCATGAGTGACCTTGATGTGACATCACAGTAACTGCCATGAGAGTGACCTTGATGTGACATGATAGTAACTGCCATGAGAGTGACCTTCATGTGACCTCCATACGACTGCCAAGAGAGTGACCTCCATGTGACATGACAGTAACCTCCACGACACTAAATTCCATGTGAGTGACCTTCTTGAGTGACCTTGATGTGACATGACAGTAACTTCCACGAGAGTGACCTTCATGTGACCTCCAAGTGACTGCCATGAGTGGGACCCTCATGTAAGTGGTGATGTGAGTAGCAAGGAGACCTACTGCAAATGCTTCGTGGTACTCGAAGACGCTGATGTCAGAAAGAGTGAGTCCGGCCTTCTCCACAATTCTTGGTGTAGCATATGCTGGGCTGTTGAAAAGGAAACACATGTTCAACAGAGCCCTCAAACACACAGCAATAGTCTGTTCTGGATGAGGGAAACATGTTCTAGAAATCTACACAATGCCATCTTACTGTATTTCCCCAGCAGCAGGTATACCCTACCCTACCCTACTAGATTGATCTATACAATGTTTGACCTACTCCAGCATGGTGTGACCTATACAAGAAGCATGTCTGACCTATCCCAGTATCATGAATTACCTACCACAGAAACATGTATGACCTACCCCAGCAACATGTGTGACCTACTCCAGCCGCATGTGTGACCTACTCCAGCAGCATGTGTGACCTACACAAGCAGCATGTGTGACCTACTCCAGCCGCATGTGTGACCTACTCCAGCAGCATGTGTGACCTACTCCAGCAGCATGTGTGACCTACTCCAGCAGCATGTGTGACCTACCCCAGCAGCATGTGTGACCTACCCCAGCAGCATGTGTGACCTACCCCAGCAGCATGTGTGACCTACTCCAGCAGCATGTGTGACCTACTCCAGCAGCATGTGTGACCTACTCCAGCAGCATGTGTGACCTACTCCAGCAGCATGTGTGACCTACTCCAGCAGCATGTGTGACCTACACAAGCAGCATGTGTGACCTACTCCAGCAGCATGTGTGACCTACCCCAGCAACGTGTGACCTACCCCAGCAGCATGTGTGACCTACTCCAGCAGTATGTGTGACCTACCCTAGTAGCATGTATGACCTACCCCAGCAACATGTATGACCTACCCCAGCAGCATGTGTGACCTACCCTAGTAGCATGTATGACCTACCCCAGCAACATGTATGACCTACCCCAGCAGCATGTGTGACCTACTCCAGCAGCATGTATGACCTACCCCAGCAACATGTATGACCTACTCCAGCAGCATGTGTGACCTACTCCAGCAGCATGTATGACCTACCCCAGCAACATGTATGACCTACCCCAGCAGCATGTGTGACCTACCCTAGTAGCATGTATGACCTACACAAGCAGCTAATATGATCTTGCCTGACTTGACTGACTTATCGCAGGAGCAGTTATGAGTGAGTGAGTGAGTGAGTTTAGTTTTACGCCGCACTCAGCAATATTCCAGCTATATGGCAGCGGTCTGTAAATAATCGAGTCTGGGACAGACAATCCAGTGATCAACAACATGAGCATCGATCTGCGCAATTGGGAACCGATGACATGTCAACCAAGTCAGCGAGCCTGACCACCCGATCCCGTTAGTCGCCTCTTACGACAAGCTGAGTCGCCTTTTATGGCAAGCATGGGTTGCTGAAGGTCTATTCTACCCCGGGACCTTCACGGGTAAGGAGCAGTTATGACCTACACCAGCAGGGCGTGACCTACATCAACAGGGTGTGACCTACACCAGTAGTGCGTGACCTACATCAATAGGGTGTGACCTACATCAACAGTGTGTGACCTACACCAGCAGTGCGTGACCTACATCAATAGGGTGTGACCTACATCACCAGGGTGTGACCTACACCAACAAGGTGTGACCTACACCAGCAGGGAGTGACCTACACCAGCAGTGAGTGACCTACATCAGCAGCGCGTGATCTACACTGACAGGTTGTGACCTACCCCAGCAGCAGTTGGTCCTTAGGGTCCTGTGCCACATAGAGGTAATCCCTGAGGTATGCCTTGGGCTTGAATCCCAGTTGCAGGGCTTTCTCCTCAGACATGATGAGACAGGCAGAGGCTCCATCTGTCTGTGGGGCACAAAGGATGTCAATTTCTTAGCATTTATTGCCTTTGTTCTAAATTAGCAAGTTAGAGTCAGATAGTGAAGCTAACTAGTGATAGCAGAACCAATCTCCCCAATTTCTGTAGAATAATGTGTTGGGCTTGTCCTTATCTGAATCACCTTGGAGTACTGGGGTTATCTTTATCTGAATCACCTTGGAGTACAGGGGTTATCTTTATCTGAATCTCTTTAGAGTACAGGGGTTATCTTTATCTGAATAAACTTGGAGTACAGGGGTTATCTACATCTGAATCACCTTAGAGTACAGGGGTTATCTACATCTGAATCACCTTGGAGTACAGGGGTTATCTTTATCTGAATCACCTTGGAGTACAGGGGTTATCTACATCTGAATCACCTTGGAGTACAGGGGTTATCTACATCTGAATCTCTTTAGAGTACAGGGGTTATCTTTATCTGAATAAACTTGGAGTACAGGGGTTATCTACATCTGAATCACCTTAGAGTACAGGGGTTATCTACATCTGAATCACCTTGGAGTACAGGGGTTATCTTTATCTGAATCACCTTAGAGTACAGGGGTTATCTTTATCTGAATCACCTTAGAGTACAGGGGTTATCTACATCTGAATCACCTTAGAGTACAGGGGTTATCTACATCTGAATCACCTTGGAGTACAGGGGTTATCTTTATCTGAATCACCTTAGAGTACAGGGGTTATCTTTATCTGAATCACCTTAGAGTACAGGGGTTATCTACATCTGAATCACCTTGGAGTACAGGGGTTATCTTTATCTGAATCACCTTAGAGTACAGGGGTTATCTACATCTGAATCACCTTGGAGTACAGGGGTTATCTTTATCTGAATCACCTTGGAGTACAGGGGTTATCTTTATCTGAATCACCTTAGAGTACAGGGGTTATCTTTATCTGAATCACCTTAGAGTACAGGGGTTATCTACATCTGAATCACCTTAGAGTACAGGGGTTATCTACATCTGAATCACCTTAGAGTACAGGGGTTATCTACATCTGAATCACCTTGGAGTACAGGGGTTATCTTTATCTGAATCACCTTAGAGTACAGGGGTTATCTTTATCTGAATCACCTTAGAGTACAGGGGTTATCTACATCTGAATCACCTTGGAGTACAGGGGTTATCTTTATCTGAATCACCTTAGAGTACAGGGGTTATCTACATCTGAATCACCTTGGAGTACAGGGGTTATCTTTATCTGAATCTCTTTAGAGTACAGGGGTTATCTTTATCTGAATCACCTTGGAGTACAGGGGATAGGTAGACTAGTTCATGATCACTATGGATTCAGGAAGTCTAATTGGGTAGACCAGTTCAGAATCAGTATAAACACAGGTAGTCAGATTAGGCAGGCATTGACTGGGGCCGCGATATCGCAATTTTCTCGCATCAATTGCTATACAATTGTACTTAAATTTATCTGCAGCGATTTAAAACCACATCCTGCTCAACTATACAATTACAAGTAATAAAGTGCTTTAAACTATTTCACTGAGAAAGGCTTTGCTGTTATTTTGTTCTATCAAAGATATTCCCATTGCTTTCTACCAATTTTCAATCTTCGAAACATAACTTCTGGTATGGAACTTCAAACATCGTTAAACAGAGTTGTACAAAACAAGCTTCACTGCAAGGTGTATGGTACACTCTGAACCTCACAGTAATGTGTTGTTTATGAACTGTATGACCCTGCACAGAGTTCGCTGTTGGAAATAGGGCAACATCATGCATCCCCAAAAAAGTGTCTGCTAACAAAACCATCTCATTCATTTTAAAGACTTACTCGGGACAGGAACAGTTAAATCTCAAAAGATTTGAATTTTGTTCCATGTTTTTGGTCCCATGTCAGATTTTATCTCATATCTTTTCTGAGAAAGGTTTATCCCTGACTAGGTAAACTAGCTCATGATCACTATGGATACAGGAAGCCTCATTAGGTGGACTAGCTCATGATGTCAGTGGATACAGGAAGCCTACTTAGGTGAACTAGCTCATGATGTCAGTGGATACAGGAAGCCTACTTAGGTGGACTAGCTCATGATGTCAGTGGATACAGGAAGCCTAAATAGGTGAACTAGCTCATGATGTCAGTGGGTACAGGAAGCCTCATTAGGTGGACTAGCTCATGATGTCAGTGGATACAGGAAGCCTACTTAGGTGGACTAGCTCATGATGTCAGTGGATACAGGAAGCCTACTTAGGTGAACTAGCTCATGATGTCAGTGGATACAGGAAGCCTACTTAGGTGGACTAGCTCATGATGTCAGTGGATACAGGAAGCCTAATTAGGTGAACTAGCTCATGATGTCAGTGGATACAGGAAGCCTAATTAGGTGAACTAGCTCATGATGTCAGTGGATACAGGAAGCCTACTTAGGTGGACTAGCTCATGATGTCAGTGGATACTGGAAGTTTACTTAGGTGGACTAGCTCATGATGTCAGTGGATACAGGAAGCCTAAATAGGTGAACTAGCTCATGATGTCAGTGGGTACAGGAAGCCTAATTAGGTGGACTAGCTCATGATGTCAGTGGATACAGGAAGCCTACTTAGGTGGACTAGCTCATGATGTCAGTGGATACAGGAAGCCTACTTAGGTGAACTAGCTCATGATGTCAGTGGATACAGGAAGCCTAATTAGGTGAACTAGCTCATGATGTCAGTGGATACAGGAAGCCTAATTAGGTGAACTAGCTCATGATGTCAGTGGGTACAGGAAGCCTACTTAGGTGGACTAGCTCATGATGTCAGTGGATACTGGAAGTTTACTTAGGTGGACTAGCTCATGATGTCAGTGGATACAGGAAGCCTACTTAGGTGGACTAGCTCATGATGTCAGTGGATACAGGAAGCCTACTTAGGTGGACTAGCTCATGATGTCAGTGGATACTGGAAGTTTACTTAGGTGGACTAGTTCATGATGTCAGTGGATACAGGAAGCCTACTTAGGTGAACTAGCTCATGATGTCAGTGGATACAGGAAGCCTACTTAGGTGGACTAGCTCATGATGTCAGTGGATACTGGAAGTTTACTTAGGTGGACTAGCTCATGATGTCAGTGGATACAGGAAGCCTCATTAGGTGAACTAGCTCATGATGTCAATGGATACTGGAAGCCTACTTAGGTGGACTAGCTCATGATGTCAGTGGGTACAGGAAGCTTACTTAGGTGGACTAGCTCATGATGTCAGTGGATACTGGAAGTTTACTTAGGTGGACTAGCTCATGATGTCAGTGGATACAGGAAGCCTACTTAGGTGGACTAGCTCATGATGTCAGTGGATACTGGAAGCCTACTTAGGTGGACTAGCTCATGATGTCAGTGGATACAGGAAGCCTACTTAGGTGGACTAGCTCATGATGTCAATGGATACAGGAAGCCTACTTAGGTGGACTAGCTCATGATGTCAGTGGATACAGGAAGCCTACTTAGGTGGACTAGCTCATGATGTCAGTGGATACAGGAAGCTTAATTAGGAGAACTAGCTCATGATGTCAGTGGATACAGGAAGCCTACTTAGGTGGACTAGCTCATGATGTCAGTGGATACAGGAAGCCTCATTAGGTGGACTAGCTCATGATGTCAGTGGATACAGGAAGCCTACTTAGGTGGACTAGCTCATGATGTCAGTGGGTACAGGAAGCCTACTTAGGTGGACTAGCTCATGATGTCAGTGGGTACAGGAAGCCTACTTAGGTGGACTAGCTCATGATGTCAATGGATACAGGAAGCCTCATTAGGTGGACTAGCTCATGATGTCAGTGGATACAGGAAGCCTCACTAGGTGGACTAGCTCATGATGTCAGTGGATACAGGAAGCCTACTTAGGTGGACTAGCTCATGATGTCAATGGATACAGGAAGTTTAGTCAGGGAGAGTAACTATTTAGTTTGGACACGGTCAACTTACCAGAAATGATGCGTTGGCTGCTGTGATGGTACCATGAGGCTTGATAAATGCTGCACGAAGTTTTGCCATGTCCTGCATGGACGAGGGACGGATACCGTTGTCCTTTTCAACTGGGGCAGCAACACCTATGAAGTAAGTGAGTTTAGTTTTATTCCGCACTCTGCAATATTCCAACTATATGGTGTAAAACTGTAAATAATCGAGCCTGGACTGGACAATTCAGTGAGCAACAGCATGAGCATTGATCTGCGGGATTGGGAACCGATGACATGTCAACCAAGTTAGTGAATCTAACTATCAAATCCTACTGGTCGCATCTTACGACAAGCATAGTTGCTTTTCATGGCATGCAGGGGTTGCAAGAGATCTATTTCACACTGACTCTTCACAGGGTCAATGCCTGAGGAGGACATATGATCATAAACCAGCTGAAAATGCTGTGGGAAGTGATGGATCGGTGATGACGCTGTGGGACAGCTGAACCAAACTGTAAACATCAGGTGCACCTACCTAGTACACCAAACTGTCAGGTGCACCTACCTAGTACACCAAATTGACAGGTGCACCTACCCAGTACATCAAACTGTCAATGTCAGCAGCACTTACCTAGTACACCACACTGTCAATGTCAGGTGCACCTACCTAGTACACCACACTGTCAATGTCAGCAGTACCTACCTTATACTCCAAACTGTCAATGTCAGCAACACCTATCTAGTACACCAAACTGTCAATGTCAGCAGCACTTACCTTGTACACCACACTGTCAATGTCAGGTGCACCTACCTAGTACACCACACTGTCAATGTCAGCAGTACCTACCTTATACTCCAAACTGTCAATGTCAGCAACACCTATCTAGTACACCAAACTGTCAATGTCAGCAGCACTTACCTTGTACACCACACTGTCAATGTCAGGTGCACCTACCTAGTACACCACACTGTCAATGTCAGCAGTACCTACCTTATACTCCAAACTGTCAATGTCAGCAACACCTATCTAGTACACCAAACTGTCAATGTCAGCAGCACTTACCTTGTACACCACACTGTCAATGTCAGGTGCACCTACCTAGTACACCACACTGGTGTACCTACCTTATACTCCAAACTGTCAATGTCAGTAACACCTATCTAGTACACCAAACTGTCAATGTCTAGTACACCAATGTCTAGTACACCTATCTAGTGTCACCTATCTAGTACACCAAACTGTCAATGTCAGCAGCACTTACCTAGTACACCACACTGTCAATGTCAGGTGCACCTACCTAGTACACCACACTGTCAATGTCAGGTGCACCTACCTAGTACACCAAACTGTCAATGTCAGCAGCACCAACCTAGAACACCACTGTCAGGTGCACCTACCCAGCACACCAAACTGTCAATGTCAGCAGCTCCTACCCAGTACACCAAACTGTCAGGTGCACCTACCTAGTACACCAAACTGTCAGGTGCACCTACCCAGTACACCAAACTCTCAGGTGCACACACCTAATACACCAAACAGTCTATGTTAGCAGCACCTACCCAGTACACCACACTGTCAATGTCACCAACACCTATCTAGTACACCACACTGTCAATGTCAGCAGCACCTAGCTAGTACACCACACTGTCAATGTCAGCAGCATCTACCTAGTACACCACACTGTCAATGTCAGCAGTACCTACCTAGTACACCACACTGTCAATGTCAGCAGCACCTAGCTAGTACACCACACTGTCAATGTCAGCAGCATCTACCTAGTACACCAAACTGTCAATGTCAGCAGCACCCACCTAGAACACCACTGTCAGGTGCACACACCTAATACACCAAACAGTCTATGTTAGCAGCACCTACCCAGTACACCACACTGTCAGGTGCACCTACCTAGTACACCACACTGTCAATGTCAGCAGTACCTACCTAGAACACCACTGTCAGGTGCACCTACCTAGTACACCAAACTGTCAGGTGCACCTACCCAGTACACCAAACTCTCAGGTGCACACACCTAATACACCAAACAGTCTATGTTAGCAGCACCTACCCAGTACACCACACTGTCAGGTGCACCTACCTAGTACACCACACTGTCAATGTCAGCAGTACCTACCTAGTACACCACACTGTCAATGTCACCAACACCTATCTAGTACACCACACTGTCAATGTCAGCAGCACCTAGCTAGTACACCACACTGTCAATGTCAGCAGCATCTACCTAGGACACCACACTGTCAATGTCAGGTGCACCTACCTAGTACACCACACTGTCAATGTCAGCAGTACCTACCTTATATTCCAAACTGTCAATGTCAGCAACACCTATCTAGTACACCAAACTGTCAATGTCAGCAGCACTTACCTAGTACACCACACTGTCAATGTCAGGTGCACCTACCTAGTACACCACACTGTCAATGTCAGCAGTACCTACCTTATACTCCAAACTGTCAATGTCAGGTGCACCTACCTAGTACACCACACTGTCAATGTCAGGTGCACCTACCTAGTACACCAAACTGTCAATGTCAGCAGCACCCACCTAGAACACCACTGTCAGGTGCACCTACCCAGCACACCAAACTGTCAATGTCAGCAGCTCCTACCCAGCACACCAAACTGTCAATGTCAGCAGCTCCTACCCAGTACACCAAACTGTCAGGTGCACCTACCCAGTACACCAAACTGTCAGGTGCACCTACCCAGTACACCAAACTCTCAGGTGCACACACCTAATACACCAAACAGTCTATGTTAGCAGCACCTACCCAGTACACCACACTGTCAGGTGCACCTATCTAGTACACCACACTGTCAATGTCAGCAGTACCTACCTAGTACACCACACTGTCAATGTCACCAACACCTATCTAGTACACCACACTGTCAATGTCAGCAGCACCTAGCTAGTACACCACACTGTCAATGTCAGCAGCATCTACCTAGTACACCAAACTGTCAATGTCAGCAGCACCCACCTAGAACACCACTGTCAGGTGCACACACCTAATACACCAAACAGTCTATGTTAGCAGCACCTACCTAGTACACCACACTGACAGGTGCACCTACCTAGTACACTAAACTGTCAGGTGCACCTACCTAGTACACCAAACTGTCAATGTCAGCAGCACCTACCTAGTACACCACTGTCAGGTGCACCTACCCAGCACACCAAACTGTCAACGTCAGCAGCACCTACCTAGTACACCACACTGTCAACGTCAGCAGTACCTACCTAATACACAAAACTGTCAATGTCAGCAGCACCTACCCAGTACACCACACTGTCAGGTGCACCTACTCAGTACATCAAACTGTCAGGTGCACCTACTCAGTACATCAAACTGTCAGGTGCACCTACCTAGTACACCAAACTGTCAATGTCGGTAGCACTTACCTAGTACACTAAACTGTCAGATGCACCTACCTAGTACACCAAACTGTCAATGTCAGCAGTACCTACCTAATACACCACACTGTCAATGTCAGCAGCACCTAGCTAGTACACCAAACTGTCAATGTCAGCAGCATCTACCTAGTACACCAAACTGTCAATGTCAGCAGCACCCACCTAGAACACCACTGTCAGGTGCACACACCTAATACACCAAACAGTGTATGTTAGCAGCACCTACCTAGTACACCACACTGTCAGGTGCACCTACCTAGTACACCACACTGTCAATGTCAGCAGTACCTACCTAGTACACCACACTGTCAATGTCAGCAGCATCTACCTAGTACACCACACTGTCAGGTGCACACACCTAATACACCAAACAGTCTATGTTAGCAGCACCTACCTAGTACACCACACTGACAGGTGCACCTACCTAGTACACCAAACTGTCAATGTCAGCAGCACCTATCTAGTACATCAAATTGTCAATGTAAGCTGCACCTAGCTAGTACACCACTGTCAGGTGCACACACCTAATACACCAAACAGTCTATGTTAGCAGCACCTACCTAGTACACCACACTGACAGGTGCACCTACCTAATACACCTAACTGTCAATGTCAGCAGCACCTACCTAGTACACCAAACTGTCAGGTGCACACACCTAATACACCAAACAGTCTATGTTAGCAGCACCTACCCAGTACACCACACTGTCAGGTGCACCTACCCAGCACACCAAACTGTCAATGTCAGCAGTTCCTACCTAATACACCAAACTGTCAATGTCAGCTGCACCCACCTAGAACACCACTGTCAGGTGCACACACCTAATACACCAAACAGTCTATGTTAGCAGCACCTACCTAGTACACCACACTGACAGGTGCACCTACCTAGTACACCAAACTGTCAATGTCAGCAGCACCTATCTAGTACATCAAATTGTCAATGTAAGCTGCACCTAGCTAGTACATCAAACTGTCAATGTCAGCAGCACTTACCTAGTACACCACACTGTCAATGTCAGGTGCACCTACCTAGTACACCACACTGTCAATGTCAGGTGCACCTACCTAGGACACCACACTGTCAATGTCAGGTGCACCTACCTAGTACACCACACTGTCAATGTCAGCAGTACCTACCTTATATTCCAAACTGTCAATGTCAGCAACACCTATCTAGTACACCAAACTGTCAATGTCAGCAGCACTTACCTAGTACACCACACTGTCAATGTCAGGTGCACCTACCTAGTACACCACACTGTCAATGTCAGCAGTACCTACCTTATACTCCAAACTGTCAATGTCAGGTGCACCTACCTAGTACACCACACTGTCAATGTCAGGTGCACCTACCTAGTACACCAAACTGTCAATGTCAGCAGCACCCACCTAGAACACCACTGTCAGGTGCACCTACCCAGCACACCAAACTGTCAATGTCAGCAGCTCCTACCCAGCACACCAAACTGTCAATGTCAGCAGCTCCTACCCAGTACACCAAACTGTCAGGTGCACCTACCCAGTACACCAAACTGTCAGGTGCACCTACCCAGTACACCAAACTCTCAGGTGCACACACCTAATACACCAAACAGTCTATGTTAGCAGCACCTACCCAGTACACCACACTGTCAGGTGCACCTATCTAGTACACCACACTGTCAATGTCAGCAGTACCTACCTAGTACACCACACTGTCAATGTCACCAACACCTATCTAGTACACCACACTGTCAATGTCAGCAGCACCTAGCTAGTACACCACACTGTCAATGTCAGCAGCATCTACCTAGTACACCAAACTGTCAATGTCAGCAGCACCCACCTAGAACACCACTGTCAGGTGCACACACCTAATACACCAAACAGTCTATGTTAGCAGCACCTACCTAGTACACCACACTGACAGGTGCACCTACCTAGTACACTAAACTAAACTGTCAGGTGCACCTACCTAGTACACCAAACTGTCAATGTCAGCAGCACCTACCTAGTACACCACTGTCAGGTGCACCTACCCAGCACACCAAACTGTCAACGTCAGCAGCACCTACCTAGTACACCACACTGTCAACGTCAGCAGTACCTACCTAATACACAAAACTGTCAATGTCAGCAGCACCTACCCAGTACACCACACTGTCAGGTGCACCTACTCAGTACATCAAACTGTCAGGTGCACCTACTCAGTACATCAAACTGTCAGGTGCACCTACCTAGTACACCAAACTGTCAATGTCGGTAGCACTTACCTAGTACACTAAACTGTCAGATGCACCTACCTAGTACACCAAACTGTCAATGTAAGCTGCACACACCTAGTACACTAAACTGTCAATGTCAGCAGTACCTACCCAGTACACCAAACGGTCAATGTAAGCTACACCAGCACCTACCCAGTACACCATATAGTCAATGTCAGCAGCGTCTACCTAATACATCAAACTGTCAATGTCAGCAGCACCTATCTAGTTCATCAAATTGTCAATGTAAGCTGCACCTAGCTAGTACATCAAACTGTCAATGTCAGCAGCACTTACCTAGTACACCACACTGTCAATGTCAGAAGTACCTACCTAGTACAGCACACTGTCAATGTCAACAGCACCTCCCCAGTAAACCATACAGTCAATGTCAGGTGCACCTACCTGGAACCTTGTATGTGAGCCTGTCAGTGAGCAATCCTTTGTCAGATGCAGCCTTGGCAAAAGTGTGTGACCTCACAGCAAATTCATCCTGAAACAGAGAAATGATGACACATGGTGACACATAACAAACAGCAGAAAAGGACAAACTGTACTATCAAATACTGAAGACACCTGTACCACATTATTATGATAAAATTGCTAGTTTATACTTATCCTGACTTGTGCTATGATTGCTTACCTGCTTTCCCTTTCTACTGTTATGTGGAAACTTTGGGACGGTCCTTCAGATCATTATCAATATCAATCTTTTCATAAAAATTACATATTTTTCCTTATCCTGACTCATGCTGTAATTGCATCCAATGAAATTAGGTGGTGGGTGAGCCACCTATCGGGATTCACTGTGACTGTTAGATCAAGATCGTGTCTGATCATGTACTGCTGGGAACTGTCACATGGATTCTTCCAGAGTGGTCAAAACATCCTGACAAATGGGGGACCACCTCTTATTAAATGAATAAAAGAAGTAAATTGTATAGACTTCATGGATTTTAGATAAACTAGTATTCCAATATGTCTAGTTATCTAGAACAGTTAAGGTAAAGACTGTTGCGGAAACTGAGATGTGACCACTCTGTGAAGGACTATTACTCTTCCTTGCGATGACCATCTTCTTGATGCAACCTCCCATCAACATAGCAATGAAGGCTGTAGGCTGGCTTTTGCAAATAGGTTCTGCTGCAAATCTTCAGCTTGTCTGTCCTTCAAAGTAGATACAACTTCAGGTGCTTAGGGATGGAGACTTTCACAGACTATCGAGATGAGGTTTGAAGAATGTTGTAGCCGACGTAGCTACAATTTTCCTCTGCATGCGAGAGCCTGTGTTGGCAAGTGGGGGCCTAGTAGTCTCTGCCATGCTCATATTAGTAGTGGGGAGTTGATAGCGACTGGAAGACAGGTTGGATACTTGATCTCCAGTATTCTGGGACAGTGTTGCAGTTCATCATGGTGAGGAACCTGATGCTGAGAAACTGTAGATCCTATGAAGGACTTATGTGGTTAACTAGCCAGCTTACCTGCATCAATAGGTGGATAGTAAACTTAGAAACTTAGCCCCAGTGTCAATTGTCACACTCCTACACAGGGTCTAAGAAAACCTAGCAGGAGGTTGTGTCAGGTAACCTTTGAGCGACCTATGACTGTCCAATCAAATGTGAGATGGCTAAACAGATTTAACCAATTGGACAACGGCTCCTGTTTAGGGTTTGGTGGTACTTATACACCAGTCACTGACAATGACCTCTCAACATACAAAACAGTGCTTATCTATCACTAATATCTGACCTGCAGTATATACACCTTATAGTTTATGTTGCTAATATGTCCACAAACTGACATCCTTGAATATTGCCAAAAAGCTATTTTCAGCAACTGTTTATTCACTGTTGTTGCGTGCTCCATGTGCATCATCCAGAAGCAATTGTAGGGAAAATAGCATTTGGAATCGTTCGGGTACAAACAATTGCATGGGCAAAAATTGAAAAGATATGTGCGAATGTCCACTTTCAAGATTTGGTAAGCTGTGCTCTGATTGGTTAATCTCAGTGGCCACTTGATGTGACCTCCTACTAGGTTTTGTTAGACCTAGAGTAGGAGCCTACTGAATAACACTTAGTTTACTTAGACTGATCTTAAACTGTACTTAAGATATACAGTTTGTTCTACCATCACAAGCGTCCGAGAGCTTTAAGGTTATAATAGTTCAGGGCTAAAGTGTGCTTTATTACACTATACATGGTGGTAGAACGAACTGTATTTCTTTTCTAAGATGCCATATTCAATAACTTCTAAGCCTAATTATGATGAATCTACAGCAGAAAACAAACGATGGTGTCTGTGACCTAAATTAAGAATCCTCACACAGGACTAACTGACACGCTGTTCTTTTCACATGTCAGCCCCCTACGTTAAGACAAAGGTTACTAGAAAAACAAATGATGAACAGTTTGGTGATGGTTTATGTTTGGGTTAAATATCTTCTCTAGATCATTTTAATTACATCCGTGATTCTCTTAACCCCCAACAAGGCAATATGACCGCCCCATTTCTGCTACCAACGAGTTGGATCAGTACATACAGAGGAAGCTGACAAGTCAAGTGACATTCCACGATTGCATTGTGGGAATGTAAACATTGCCAACATTACCATGTCACTGTAAGATTTTGATTCGAAGCATGAGACATTTTATCCATTGGAAAACATACACGTAATGTTTCCACAGTGATGTTAGCTGTGTGATGCAACTGCAAACCAAGAAACGGGATGTGACGAAGCAGTTTACTGTGGAAGGCTGTACAAGGCATTGTGATGTCGGTTACATTGTGACGTAATGCAAAAAAGTTTGATTAAGAGGGGGCAGACTGGAATGGCGCAGTGACGTCAACACATTATGATGTAATGCAAAAAGTGCACATTATCGTCTGATAAATTATTGTCGGCGCCTTTGATCTTTCACTGAAGCATCTTAGAATTGACATCCGAGTTTATGTGCTAGTTGATGCGTCTGGATGCTGGATGGGTCTGATGAGATGATGCAGCTGTGGTAAAAGGTCTGATGAGATGATGCAGCTGTGGTAAAAGGTCTGATGAGATGATGCAGCTGTGGTAAAAGGTCTGATGAGATGATGCAGCTGTGGTAAAAGGTCTGATGAGATGATGCAGCTGTGGTAAAAGGTCTGATGAGATGATGCAGCTGTGGTAAAAGGTCTGATGAGATGATGCAGCAGTGGTAAAAGGTCAAGTATTGCTAAAGCATTTTTCGCAAACAGCAAACTGATGGCCTAGGTCAACTTGACGCATTATAATTTTGGGTATCTGTGCACCTGCAGATTGATGGTGAGTGGAGGCGCTGTCTTGAGCTGGATCAGGTACCCCTCACACAGCACTTGAACAACAATCGTCTTCTCCGATTATCCCAGTAGTGGCCTAGATGTCCACCCACAGTTGATAGTTCCATAGGAATGGCTGAGAGTGATACCAGTAGTTCTATACCTGAATTTCACTCATAAAATGACCGGTTGCCCAGGACTTATGAAATCAGCATCAGATTGTTCGCAATTGAATGTATTTCGGAAGAGATTACGTCAAAGATAACAACTTCTTCTAATTTAGCTTCTGGAGATCAGACCCCTCCCTAAGAAAAGACTTCCTCTTAGACAGGGACAGTGTTGGTGTCTGTGCAAGAGTGGCAGAGATGGGAGTAATCATGCAGGAAGACTTGAAGAATTAGCAGACAGGGACAGTGTTGGTGTCTGTGCAAGAGTGGCAGAGATGGGAGTAACCCTGCAGGAAGACTTGAGGAATTAGCAAACAGGGACTGTGTTGGTGTCTGTGCAAGAGTGGCAGAGATGGGAGTAATCCTGTAGGAAGACTTGAGGAATTAGCAAACAGGGACAGTGTTGGTGTCTGTGCAAGAGTGGCAGAGACGGGAGTAACCCTGTAGGAAAACCTGAGAATATTAGCAGACAGGGGAATACTATCATTCCCTGAGTTTAACAGAGGAAACAACTCATGATCAGACAACTGGCAAACACGCTTTTCTGTGGAGGCCCTGCTGTCAAGCCGAAATTTGTCCATTGGCTTGCTTAAACATGATAACAAATGTTTAATCATGCAAATTGTGATAAATGTGAATAATATATACAAAGTGAGACTAAAGAACACAAGAAGACACTCTGTGTGGATCAGCCACTGAGATAAGTACCTGCAATGTTTACATGCCACCAAGTAAAAACTCTCAGAAATTAGATGTAATTTATGTAAATAAATACATGGCAATGATAACTGAAGGTCCTAAAATAGAATGCATTACTTGAATTTGAAGTTTAGGTATAAAATAGGATATCAGCCATAAAGGAGCCATGTGACACAGTCCCGTCTGCCCAGGCCATGAAGGAGAGAGTGATAAGAGCATGGTTTGCCATGGGTGAGTGAATTTGACTGTTCTTTGAAACAAAATGATTCAAGTTTCCACGTAACCATCAAAAGCAAGTGAGTGAATATGGCTTAATGCCAGAAACGGAGTCCACACATTGTTACCCATGTGGGGAATCAAACCCGGCAGTTCAGCATGATGAGCCAACGTTTAACCACTAGGCTACCCCACCGGCCCCCATTGAAAGGGAAAGGAGGTAAGCAATTACATAATGAGGCAAGATAAGGGAAAAAAATCAAACTTCTTTTCAGTCATTTATTTCCACAACACACCTCTTTATTTTCCTTAGCACATCATATGATAATCCTACCCACCTGTTCTTGTCTGGTGATCCCGAAAGCTGCACATAATCGGTCTGCTGAGTGGCCCATGGTTTCCCCAGTGGAGAATTCTGCTACTGCTGGCAACTACATTACATTTGTAAATAGAACTCCATGCTCAGAACACATGTAATGGCAAGGATTCACTCAGGACACAAAACAAAACTGCTGAATTATTCTAATGTTAATACTCTGTGCATATATCAGATGTGCAGGATAAAAAACATCTACATCTTACAACTACTGATCTTGTAGGGATACATTTTAGTAGCCACAAATACAACACCTACCTCTGGTGTGAGAGCTGATGCAGATAGCATCTGGCTGATGATCTGCAGTCGGGCCGGCAAAGTCTTGGCCTTGTTTATTGACAACATCAGCTTTCGCATCTTGCGGCTGTGGCGTATAGGAACATCTGACATGAACTCCACACCACCCGCAACAACAGAGTCACAGCCACCAGACGCGATCATCCCCATGCCAGTGGTGATGGCCTGGTTGGAGGATATGCAGGCCTGGGTGACGGTGTGGGCGGGGATCCTGTTGGAGAAACCAGCACCCAGAGCTGCCTGCAGGAACACAAGACACCATGACATTCCAATGTTAACACAAGACACAGTAACACTGCAAGGTAAAAGGTCACATACAACGCAAAACATAACTTTGCAGATTCTGATACCTTTCAGCACAGACTTCCTGAAACAAATTATCAAAAATGCAAATAAGCTTAAAAACTGGGAAAATAACGCAATGAAAACAAGAGTCATCAGAAGATGACATATCCCCCCGGCCCCCACATATTTGAAAGGACAAATCATATGACAGTTACTTGATGTTTTCTTAGATTAAGTTTGAGTTGTTTCCATGGAAGTCATGGAAAATATAAATGCCATATATCTGTAAACAGCAAAAAGCACCACTTGAAGATTTGTCTCATACATCTGCCTAGATCTGTTGAAAGATGTGAAATGGTTTAAGAGTTGTACTCTGGAAATGAAGCCCATCTCTCAAATATTCAGTCAGAATCGTTTCCATGGAAACTGGGAAAATGATAAATCACAAAAGTCTGTAAATAGCAAAAGACACCACTTTAGGGTTTCCCCTACATATGTGTAAGTTTTGCAGAAAGATACTTAGAAGTTTTTGAGTTCTGCTCCGGAAACGAAGCCCACCCCACCAATAAAATAACACCAAACTGTTCCATGGAAAAACAAAAATAAATAAATAAATAAAAAATAAAAATAAAAATGCCAAAACTCTGTAAATAGCAAAAGGCACAACTATAGGTTGTGATTATTATATCTTTCAAGTTTGGTCTAAAAATACTGAACGGTTTCTGAGTTATGCTCCGCAATCAAATGATTATGGACGGACGGACGGACAGACAGACGAGGCGTCGACTAGATTTTTCCCCCGCAATACAAGCCAGGTGGATAAAAATTACATAAAACTTTTTGCTCATCCTGACTCATGCTTATCTGCTTACAGTATCCGACGGAAAAGGTGGGTCATGCCACTTCTTTGGATACTTCCTGCAAATCCTTCCTAATCTCTCGATTAGAGCTCTGCGGAGCTGTTCTTGCTGTTGAGATTGCTGACCCAGTGTGTGACCAGATTGACATACCAATCAGTGCAGTAAAGTTCTCCACTGAAAGTCAGATTGTTCTCGGCTATATCTGGAATGAGTCCAAGATATTCCAGGTGTATGTGTCCAAATAGAGTTGAAAGGATTAGGAAAGTATCTGAACCAGACCAGTGGTTCTATGTACCAACAGTTATTAACACCGCAGATTGGGGAACGCGATCCTGTCGTGCTGCAAACATGAGGAACTGTAGTTGGCTTCTTGGGCCAATAGTACTGCAATAAACTGAAGGCATCAAGACAACTGTACCTGTGGATGGGCTTGGATTCAAAGTCAAACTCATGGGCGAAAGCAAAGATGCTAGCAACAGTGTCTGAAGTGGTTAACTGAAATCTCATCGCCTCAAACGATTCTCTACTTGGAAGAAACTACATTGTAGTCAAGGCTATCACTCTCTTGAAACATGTTGGACAAAGACATTGCAAGCAAACTATTGCCAACGAGCCGTCCTTCTCACACACTGAGCAATTTCTGATTAAGGAGATCCAACAAGAAGTGTGTGGTAATAAAATGGACTGTCTCAGAAACTGGAAAGCACTTCCAAAGAATACTGTCCTTGAATCCAGTCCTTGATGACTGTGGCATGCTAAGAGTGGGCGGAAGACTCAGTAGGGCCAAAATAACCACTGACATGAAACATCCTTGGATCTTTCCTGGAGGACATTATGTTGCAAGCCTTCTGATGCAATACCACCATGAAATGTCAAGCATCAAGGATGGCACTTCACTGAAGGTGCTATCAGATCAGCTGGTCTTTACATAACTGGAGGCAAAAGATTTGTCAATTCACTCATCCATTCCTGTGTCAATTGTAGAAAGCTTAGATGTAAGCTTGAGCATCAGAGGATAGCTGATCTACCATCCGATCATTTGGAACCCAGTCCTCCGTTCACCTACGTGGGAGTGGATATGTTAGGTCCATGGACCATTGTGACATGCAGAACTAGAGAAGGTCAGGCTAATAGTAAACGCTGGGCCCTGCTGTTTACATGCTTGACAACTCATGAGATCCACATAGAGGTTATAGAGATGAGCAGTGCAGTGTTCATCAATGCATTGAGATGGTTTATATCAATTAGGGGGAATGTAACAGAGTTCGGGTCGGACTGCGGAACTAACTTTGTTGGTGCTGTGCTTGATCTTCATGTTGATAGTGTGAAAATCGAAGATAAACTGGCCAAAGCCTTCCTGACTGAGAAGAGAACCAAGTGGATTTTTAAGCCTCCTCATTCTTCTCACATGGGAGGGACTTGGGAAAGATTGATTGGTGTCACATGTCAGATATTAGACTCAATGTTGACCGGGGTTGCCAGAAATAATTTGACCCATGACATGATTACCACCTTTATGGCAGAGGTGCAATTGTAAATGCAAGAGCAATAAAACCTGTATCAGCTGATCCTGAGATGCCTTAGGTGTTGAGTCAATCAACACTTCTTACTCAGAAGAATGACCACGTCACACAACCAATGGGTGACTTTGAACTTGGTATGTTGTACAAGTCCCAGTGGAAACGTGTACATGCTATGTCTTATCAGTTCTGGAAACGCTGGAAGGAAGAATACCTGAACACATTGCTGTGTCGGCGCAAATAGACACAAGACAGACCTAGTCTCAGAAATGGAGATGTTGTGCTCCTGAAAGACAAATCTGTTCATCGTAACGAATGGCCAATGGCTGTAATTGTCAATGCTATCCATGGTGGTGATGATATAGTTCAGAAGGCAGTTGTCCGAACTGTGTAGGATGGTAAACTGGTGTCTTATACCCGCCCAGTTACTGAGCTGGTGTTGTTGCTGTCAGAGGAATGACTGCATTTATTTACATGAGTTCTACATCTTCGTGCAGAGTATTTTTTAGGCATAAGATTTACATCTGTAATTTTCTATGTTTTTATTCTTTGTATTATGCTATTGTGATACCTTAGAGATCTCAGACGGGGAGTGTGCTGTTACATGGCAACAGGGTTGTATCAGGGCCATTTTGATTTAGTTTATTCCCGGTCAGGGCAATGCTGATTTATATCTGTCGCTCATGCTGATTGACGTCCGTTGGACGGTAACTATTGTCGCTGATGTTTGATCCATCAATTATCTTTAGAGGAATCAAAATGAAAGTTTTTAAGTTTTATATCATGTGCAACTCATCAGCATAACTTTTCAGTCCTTCTTTATGTCATGACAATCTTTATTTATGTGTAAATCAAACTAAAAACATTGTTGTTGAAAAAGCACATGGTCTGTATCTGGCAACTCGTTTAAGTTGTGAATAGGAACTCTCATATCAAATCTTAAATTTTTAATGGTCAACAATTAACCTCGAAGTATTATTTAACAGTTCTTGTGGAGAGATGTTGTAATATTTTAATATTCTGGATTCTTATGATGACTGATTGTTAGTACTGCATGCGCCCAATCTGGCTTCCAACTTTACCATCAAAAAATGATTTGTTTTTGTTCCAGTTTCTTACTCTTTTGCTCTTAGAAAATACAGCTGGAGAGACAAAGAGCTAATGTTTGTGATGCCTGAGCTTCGGACATTACAGTTTTTAAAAAATGTTTTTGTACGTTGCATGTTACCTTTAACACAAAACACCATAAGCAGACAAGGTTAACACAAGACAAGACACCATAACACTGGGCTCGAGAAAACTTTTGTGAGTGGGGGTGTACTCAGAATTTTGAAGGAGTACTGATATAATTTCTCCTAAGTGAGTTGGTGAAGTGGTTCATTATTAATCATATTAAACAAGTTTTCAGCTATTAAACTTTATACAAGCTAGATGTACGAATGTATTTATGTGCGTAAATGATATGCATGAATTCTTTTACTATTCCGTACTTCATACAGTTTTAGGCGTACATCAAGCCAGTATGCTCGTCTGTAGCCCTGAAAACAGGACAAAGTTAACACATGACAGCATCATAATGTTTCAAGTAAACTGGAAGACCTTTCAAACTTAACACGAGACAACTTTATTACATTCCAAACATAACATGTTGAGAAGGAGACACATTTAACCCGGAGCATGCAAACCATACCCACCTCCCGTGCAATGTTACTGGTCTTCACTTCTTGGATCACAGTTCCATACACAATGTAGTCAACCATCTCTGAAGACAAACGTTCAGTTTCAATAAAATAAGAAACCTAAATGCCTGCTGAGGAAGGACAAAATGTTAACTTGAATACATGCTTAAATAAGACAATGCCAACGTACACAGAAATAGGACAATATGTCAAGCTATATGTATACATATACATGATACAATGTTTCCATCAGGCCCATACAACATACATAGAATTTGGGTATAGATCTATGCATGTGTAAAACAATTACATTGAAAAATACCAATAATTACTTGCCAAGTTTAAAACTTAACTGAGATATTTTCCGATCTGTTTTATAGTTCTTGTGTTTTCTGTAGATCTGAGGTTTATGAACCTGAGAGTTGGTGGATAGCAGTTGTTATCAGGGCAGCAGAGTTATCACAAAGCAGCATTACATGACATTCATCTTCAGTTACACATATATTATTAGAGTAACAATAGGTGCATTGTCTTTCTTCACATGGGATTTTCGAGTGTCATCCACTTTCTATGGCTAGTCTAAAGCTGTTGCATTTAAATCTCGCAATGGCTATTTAGGAGATAACTGTACTGTGTTTCACAAATAGGGGACGGATACTGGTGGTTACATAGACCCAAATTAATCATATCAGGGACACCAGAAGCAGCTGACATAATGTTAAATTTATGGCTATATAACCATCTGTACAGATCCCAATTTGTCAAACACAGTACAGTTATCCCCATTTTATGCTGTGTTCTCGAGAAAGAAATTCATTATTCAAAATAGGTCAAATTTCATCTAGGTCAAAGGTTAATCACATAACTCCTTGAACTTACACCATCGCCAGAAATAAATCATAGTGCTATAGCAACTGGATAAAATGAATGCGATTATCGTGAAACTGCTAGTGATCAGAAATAAGTGGGCTGCTGCGAATGATGAACGATTCCTGAATGATGGGCAATTAACATTTCTGTTGTCAATCACGTCATGTCATAAAGCTTGTTCAATGATCTAACAGTGTTAGGTCAACAGCTCGTTGTGAGTTATTTGAAGTAAACTAAATTAAATCATGATACTGTTTGGACTTTTATGTTTTAATGTTTTAAAACATAAGTACACTTTGCTATAATAGGGGAGCTAATTGAAGATAATGCTCAGAAAAAGAGTGTTGCCTCAACAGTGTAGGGATACATTCAAAGGTTTTGGTGGTTCAGTTTTCACATTGTGACCATATATGCTGATTATACAGTCAGAAATTTTTAAGACCAACCAATCAGAAGATGTGTTACATACATGTTGAATTATAAATTTATAGGATTAATTAGGTGAAAGCAGATGTTTTTTAACACTTAGTAACAACTTGTATCAGGACTAAATGTTGAGAGACAAATGCCAGTTCTGTGTCTTCTGATGTCTTGTAAACTATGTTTAAAAATATACTGTTTCTGTATCTCCAGCTTTGCTAGCCCTTTCCATCTTCCCACCATCAGCCTGGGGCTTGAGCATGAGGCATGTATGCTATGCTTGTCTATCAATCTCCACATGAAAAAGCCTGCACCCACAGCTGACTGCTCTACACATGTAGTTCTCCCACACCTAGACAAAAACATGTTGTTATCGTGGTATTGATAAGCCTTGGATATTTTTGATAGAATTTCAGCTGAATCTGTTAAATTGCGCTACCATATTTAGTTCCTACTACTGCTCCACCATAACACAATATAGGAGTTATCACACTGTCAGATTTTCTAGACAGTTTCTTTCTGAGTTATCATGACATGACATCAATAAATACTGGATCGTGACTGGATCATTCAAGTCATTCAGAGAACATGTGAACATGACATTATGGTTTGCTCAAAGTTCAACCTGTGTGCACACTCAAGGACAATGTAACGTCAACCAAGGTCAGCCTGTACGAACACTAAAGGACAATGTAAGGTCAACCTGTATGCACACTCGAGGACAATGTAATGTCAACCAAGGTCAGCCTGTATGAACAATCAAGGACAATGTAACATCAACCTGTATGAATACTCAAGGACAATGTAACGTCAACCTGTATGCCCACTGAAAGAAAATGTAACGTCATCCTCTTTGCACATTCAAGGACAGTGTAAAATCATCCTGTATGCACACTCAAGGACATCATGATGACCTGTATGTTCACACAAGTGACTTTAGTTTTAGGCCGCACTCAGCAATATTCCAGCTATATGGCAGCGGTCTGTAAACAATCAAGTCTTGACCAGACAATACAGTGACTAATAACATGAGCATCGATCTGTGCAATTGGGAACCGATGACATGTGTCAACCAAGTCAGCCAACCTAACCACCCGATCCTGTTAGTTGCCTCTTACAACAAACCTTTTACGGCAAGCATGGGTTGCTGAAGGCCTATTCTACCCCGGGACTTTCAGGGGCGTATGTTCTCTCAAGGACAATGTGACGCCAACCTCTATGCACACTCAAGGACAATGTGACATCAACCTACACGTTCACTCAAGGACAATGTGACGCCAACCTACACGTTCACTCAAGGACAATGTAACGCCAACCTACACGTTCACTCAAGGACAATGTGACGCCAACCTACACGTTCACTCAAGGACAATGTAATGCCAACCTACACGTTCACTCAAGGACAATGTGACGTCAACCTACACGTTCACTCAAGGACAATGTAACGTCAACCTACACGTTCACTCAAGGACAATGTAACGCCAACCTACACGTTCACTCAAGGACAATGTAACGTTAACCTACACGTTCACTCAAGGACAATGTAACGTCAACCTACACGTTCACTCAAGGACAATGTAACGTCAACCTACACGTTCACTCAAGGACAATGTGACGTCAACCTACACGTTCACTCAAGGACAATGTAACGTCAACCTACACGTTCACTCAAGGACAATGTGACGTCAATTGTTATGCACACTTGAGGACAATGTCATGTCAACCAGTAAGCACACACAAGGACAATATGACGTCAACCTGTATGTTCACTAAAGACAATGTAATGTCAACCTGTATGTTCACTAAAAGACAATGTATTGTCAACCAGTAAGCACACTCAAGGACAATGTAATGTCAACCTGTATGTTCACTAAAGGACAATGTAATGTCAACCGGTATGCACACTCAAGGACAATGTAACGTCAACCTATCAACACACTCAAGGACAATGTTATGTCATTTGCCACCTTGTATGCACTCTCAAGGAAAATGTAATGTCACCCTGCACCAGGGTTTTCCGAAAGCAAGCCCTCTCGTAGCCTGTGGGCTACTATTTGGAAAATGTTTCCTCATAAAAGTCTATGGGCTTCTATTTCATTTCAAAGCATATCAAATGAGAGTAGCCTCACCTTCCTACAATACAAGTTGTCCATATTATTTCTTTCTATATTTGAGTTGACGCACATATCTTTTCACACTGCTGAGCGGTGTCGACTGCTGTGATCTTTTGTTACATTAAAATGATTTCCCTAAAATATTGCCTTATGATTTTTATATTCCATATGATTGTAGCTTTTCAAACAAGAGTCATCAGAAGACGACATATCCCCCCTGGCCCCTAAATATTTGACAGTTACTTGACGATTTTTTAGATTAAATATGAATCGTTTACTTGGTAACCATGAAAAATATAAATGCCACATATCTGTAAACAGCAAAAGGCACCAGTTCAAGATCTGTCTCATATATCTCATAAAAGTTTCCATGGAAACTGAGAAAACCATATTCACAAAAACCAGTACAGTGCAAAAGGCACCACTTCAGGTTCTGATTGATATATCTACCCAGTTTTGCAGAAAAATATTGAACTGTTTTTGAGTTCTGCTCCGGAAACCAAGTCCACCCAACCATTAGACTAAGACCAAAATGTTCCATAGAAAAACGAAAAAAATAGTAAAAATGCCTAAAATCTGTAAATAGTGTGACAAAACCCTGTATTAAGGTGTCTGTGTTTGTCACAGACAATTCATGTCAAAATTTACTGTCAACATTTCAATTTAACTTGATTTTTTTTTCTCATGTAATTGAGCTCATAATACTAGTATTCAGGCTGTATGGTCTAACTTACAGTCTGGCAGAAAATGTTTCAGGATGGTGTTTGATAACTTTACTTTAAAACTACAAGTGCTATCTGTTTCCAATTTGGTATGAGGCTTTATAATTCTTCTACAATTGAGGATTTTGATTGTCATAATTTATCACTTGACAAAAGAAAGTTGCCTATAAGAGCTGTCATTATTTCAAGTCACAAAACATGTCACATGTCAAGGGTGTTGAGCTACTTAACGGAACAGGGACCCGGTCATGCAAATAGGCATGATCTCTGCTTTATGACAATTGGACGTTGGACACCGACTGTCGGACTCACAGCAACTGTGGTATGGAGCATTGTCCATGACTACCAAGGACTTTTCTGGAATGGCTTCTACACACTGTGTAAAGACAGCCCCATTCATTTCCATATGGTAGCCTGTCCCGTCGGTGGATTTATATTTAAATACCAAATCACACCCAGGCTGAAATCCTTTGTGTGAGCCAGCATGCATAATTATAAGTCTCTGTCCTCTACCAGCTGGTAGCTTCTGCTTCAGCTCGTGTCTGTCAGGATGCAGCCATTGGTAAGATGCTGTATGGGAGGCATTTACCCATGTCTCGTCCAGATACATCGGTTCGTAACCATCAGCGTGTTTTTTTTCTCATTGTTCTCATGTAATTTATTCTTCATTTTACAATGTTATGCTGTTCACACATGGCATATTTTATCCCCAGAACACTTTTATATTTGTAACCAAATTTCAGGTACAATTTGCAAATAGTATAACAAGAGACATCAAGATGGTGGTCTTGAGCAAGGATTTGTTTCAATCGCCATACCCGACACATGCTCATTTTGACGTGTTAGTTTTCTAATTGTGTCCCTGACAAGCCTTTGGTCAAAATTACCAAGTTTTAATTTCCTAACAACTTCTGAGATGGTCCCTGGAATGTCCGCACACGATGCATGGATAATTCCACTCATCACACCCTTTGAGAGATCCACGACATGTTGGGTCCGTTTGAAATACTTTTCAGGAGCCCTGTCTTGATTGAAATAATTATAGATTTTCCTAATGTCTTTTTTGGGGGTCAGACAACAAATTGTATGTGGACATTTCTCTTTGTGTAGATGTGTGTGCACTTTGTGCAATGCACATGCATTAAGTCACGTGACATGATCTGATGAGCATAATGTAAGGATCTGACATGTGACCTGTTTATTTGCATGACCGGGTTGCTGTTCCGTTAAGTAGCTCAACACCCTTGACATGTGACTTGAAATAACGACAGCTGTTATAGACAACTTTCTTATCGAGTGATAAATTATGACAATTAAAATCCTCAATTGTAGAAGAATTATAAAGCCTCATACCAAATTGGAAGCACTTGTAGTTTTAAAGTAAAGTTACCAAACACCGTCCTGAAACATTTTCTGCCAGACTATATGCTAAGTGTTATTTTGGAAGGGATATTTCCTTCTCTAAAACTCAGTGGAAGACTATGTTATCACCTTTATTTGAACTATATCTTCATTATTAGTTATTACAGGACAATTATAATTATAGGTGAAGGTAGCCAGTAGCATCTGCTATCACATGTTCAGTTATCAAATCATTAGGTCTATTAATAGTTTTGCTACGGATTAAAACCTGATGCTTAAGTAACACAATTACTGAGATCCAAGTATCAGTTTTAATATCTCTTGGTCAAGCCAGAGGTTGTCCACTCCAATGTCCGTCAAACACCTATAAATTCAGGAATCATTCTAGTTGGTGGCAGTTCCCACGGTGGACTCATACCAACTAGAATCCCTTGGGACGCTGGACACAGGGATATGCTGGTAAGTTTCTTGCATTCTTACCCTGAGTCTGGCGTTCCACTTTAACTTTTAGACTATTAGTCTTGACAGGGATAGGTTGATATTGATATTTCTAGGGTAGATGAAATGTTTCCTATCTACTAGAACAATGCTTATGACAGAATTTCATTACCTTCATTCTAGTTAAGGATTAATGTGGTAAAGTCCTCAAATACTAGTTCATTGTTTTTCCACATTACTTATCTGATTTTGGTGATTCGTATCTTCATGTGTATAGTCCTTATAAAAGGTATTATTGTTGCAGTAGGGTTGTGCTCTCTTTCATATATCTTAATTTAATCAAAGTTCACTGGTGTGGTCAATATGGCACTCTTAGACGACCACATGTGGTTGAGCCAATGACCCTTAAACGCAGGGGTCATTACTCTTGCTGGCACCGTGACAACAGCAACAACCATAGGTTCAGATTATTATATCTATCAAGTTTGCTCTAAAAAGTAGTGAGTGGTTTTTGAGCTATGCTCTGGGAATTAAACGAATACTGACAGAAGTACGGACAGACAGATGAGGCGTTGACTATATCCACCCGCATTACATGCCGTGGGGATAATGAATGATGTCATTAGACCTTATTAGACCCATTCCATGTGATGCATGTACAGATGTGGTTCTTTTGTCTCAATGTGCAGGCTACTGTTTCAGTTTACTTGCTGCCTTTCTGTCAGCTGGTTATGTAGTCGTTCCACAATGTTACATTGCACAACAAGAGTCATCAGAAGATGATATATCCCCCAGCCCCCACATATGTGACAGGACAAATCATCTGAAGGTTACTTGATACTTTTTTAGACTAAGTTTGAATTGTTTCCATGGAAATCATGAAAAATATAAATGCCATATACAGTTAGACCTCGTTTATCTGAACACTTTGGTTTTTTATTGAATAGTTCAGATATACAAATCATTTGGATGTCTGAATCAGGACCTAGGCGGTCGGCTACACATGAACACAAAACAGCATTGAAGCGTAACTACATTGTTCACATGTACATTCTTTATTCAACATAACATCTTGTATAGCATAACATAACATAAATTACATAGGCTTAAAAAAAGTCTTTGACTGAGGACTGATAGCGGGCAGCAAAGTTATTATAAGCTGTTAGAATTTTTAATAACAGTTCCAGTGCCATCATTATTTATGCTTACACTCCCAGCCGTCATTATTTATGCTTACACTCCCAGCTGTCATTATATATGCTTACCCAATCAATGATTCGACCAGGTGTCAAACTTTAATTGCTTCTTCTCTAACTAGCTAGACACACAATGACTTGGCAAGTGGTAGACATGATAGCCTTCGTGTTTTGATATCTCGCTGACAACAAAGGTAAAAACAGTGGTCAGTATTAATAAGCGGTAAACATCTGACATCTTGCCGATGTCAGCTTTGGTGTTCGGATAAACGAGGCAAATTTGTACACATTTTGATGTTTCGTTCGCAAAATTGACAGTTCGGATATACAAGGCAAATTGTCACTAGAAAGATTCATTTTTTTGTCAAGAATGTTCAGAAACTGAGGTATTCAGATATCTGAAGTTTGGATATACGAGGTCTGACTGTATCTATAAACAGCAAAAGGCATCACTTCAAGATCTGTCTCATATATCTAACAAGATCTATTAAAAGATGTCAAATGGTTTTTGAGTAGTGCACCGGAAACAAAGCCAAACCCTCCCTTTTGAAACTAAGTACGAATTGTTTCCATCGAAACCGGGAAAAATAGAAAGGCCAAAACTTTGTAAATAGCAAAAGGCACCACTTTGTCATCTGCCTCATATATATCTGCCAAGTTTTGCTGAAAGTTTTCAAGTTGTGCTCCAGAAATGAAGTCAATCTCTCCATTTTGAGATTAAGTCAGAATCTGGGAAAATGATAAATCACAAAAATCTTTTAAACAGCAAGAGGCACCACTTTAGGTTCTGACTGGTATATCTACTAAGTTTTGCATAAAAATAATGAACGGTTTTCGAGTTCTGCTCCGGAAACGAAGTCCACCCCACCATTAGACAAACACAAAAATGTTCCATGGAAAAACAAAAACAAAAAAATGAAATAAATGAAAATGTCAAAAATCTGTAAATAACAAAAGGCACAACCATAGGTCCCAGATCATTATATCTATCAGTTTTGGTCTAAAAGTATTGAACAGTTTTTGAGTTCTGTTCTGGAAACAAAATGATTACAGACGGATGGACGGGGCGTCAACTACGGGGTTGGTCATCTTCCCAGCCAGGCAGCCACAGTATCTTCTTTCACCAAAACTCAATGTATGTAATGCAGTACATTCAGCTTGCCATCAGTGAATATGAAGGCATTCTACGTTTGATAAATTGTACAATATATGTCAATCATCTTCATCCTTCACTTTCATGTCAAAACCATATCCACATACATCCCTAAGTTACAGTTTGCATTTTTCAATTACGGTTGAAATTCTTTATTTTCTTAAAAAATACGTTTGAAGGGCAAATTTAGTGAAACTTACATTGACTGTAAATCAAGCCAGGGTTGACATCAAATCACAATTCATTATGTCTTTCGTAAAATATAGCATGTCTTAATTTAAATGTTGAATTTTACTGGGAGAATTGATATATTTTCTAAAAATCACAAACAACAAATGACAAAGTGACACAAATATTGACTTATCATACCTTTGCTGACGCCTGTCTTTCTCAGCAAACCCCTGGAAAAATGAAGAGAACTTGACATATATGCTTGACAAAAACTCAATCATCACTTCATGTAGGGTTAATCAGGTCTTTCAATGGCAATGAACTGATACACATAAAACTGGAATTGCACTCAGAATATATTCAGAAATGTTGTGTTACTCATGTTAAAGAATTCAACATCCACAGAATTTCTACATTCATATAAGTAAACATATAATATCATCTCAAACTTTAGAAGGCACCAGTTTTCAAAGAAAGATTTTCAAAGCCCTTTTGGAGCTATGATAGTCTTCAGTTAAATGTTAATATAAGGAACTTAAGACTATCGCAACACTTAAAGAGCTTAAAAAATCTAGGCCCTGGAACGTAGTTCATTCTTTAAATCTATCAATGGTGAATGTCAATACATGGCCACATTGGAACCGTCAATGGTGAAACACAAAGTAAGTGGCGTATGAGCTTACAGTTATACACAGAGCAGATGAAGAAACTACTGATGGGATACAAGAGTCATCAGAAGATGACATATCCCCCTGGTCCCCACATGTTTGAAAGGACAAATCATCTCACAGTTACTTTACATTTTTTTTGAATAAGTTTAAAATGTTTCTGTGGAAATCATGAAAAATATAAATGCCACATATCTGTAAATAGCAAAAGGCACTAGATCAAAATCTGTCTGACATATCCACCAAGTTTTGCTGAAATATATTGAGAAGTTTTCGAGTTGTGCTTCAGAAATGGAGCCCATTCCTCCCTATTGAGACAAACGCCGAAATGTTTCCATGGAAACTGGGAAACATAACAAGTGTCATCAGAAGATGACATATCCCAACGTCCCCTACATATCTGAAAGGACAAATCATCCAACAGTTTTCAAGTCTGAATCGTTTCCACGGAATTCATTAAAAAATATAAATACCATATATCTGTAATGAGAAAAAGACACCATTTCAAGATCTGTCTCGTATATCTGCCAAGATCTTTCAAAAGATATGAAATGGTTTTCGAGCTGTGCTCCTGAAATGAAGTCAGCAACGTGTTAATGGAACTGAGAAAATAATACAGCATAAAAACCTGAAAGTAGCAAAAGGCACCACTTTGAGGTCTGCCACACATATCTACCAAGTTTTACTGACAGATATTAACACATATTAACACACTTCTCACTTTAGAGAGTAAGTCAAAAACGTTTCCATTGAAACCGAGAAAATGATAAACCACTAAAACCTGGAAATACCAAAAGGCACCACTTAAGGTTCTGATTGATATGTCTACCAAGTTTTGCTGTTCTTGGTTTTTGAGTTCTACTCCGGAAACGAAGCCCATAACTCCATTTTGAGACTAAGTCCGAAACGTTTCCATGGAAACCAAGAAAATAACACATCACAAAATCCTTTAAAAACCAAAAGGCACCACTTTGGGGTCTGCCACACACATCTAACGAGTTTTAAACAAACAGATATTAAGAAGTTTTTGAGTTCTGCTCTGGAAATGAAACACCTCTCACTTCTGAGACTAGGTCCAAAACGTTTCTATGGAAACCAAGAAAATAAGAAATCACAAGATGCTGTATGTAGCAAAAGGCACCACTACAGGTGCTGATTGATATATCTACCAAGTTTTGCAGAAAAATATTGAATGGTTTTTGAGTTCTTCTCCGGAAACGGAAGCCCATCCCTCCATTTTGAGACTATGTCCGAAATGTTTCCATGGAAACCGAGAGAATAATAAATCACAAAAACTTGTACAGAGCAAAAGGCACAACTTTCAGGTCTGCAACATATATCTGCCAAGTTTCACGGACAGATATTAAGAAGTCTTTGAGTTCTGCTCCGGAAACGAAACACACGTGTCACTTTTCAGACTAGGCCCGAAACGTTTCCATGGAAACCAAGAAAATAATACGTCACAAGATCCTGTACATAGCAAATGGCACCACTTCAGGTTCTGACTGATATATCTACCAAGTTTTGCTGAAAAATATTGAATGGCTTTTGAGTTCTTCTCCGGAAATGGAAGCCCATCCCTCTATTTTGAGACTATGTCCAAAACGTTTCCATGGAAACCGAGAAAATAATAAATCATAAAAACCTGTACATAGCAAAAGGCACAACTTCAGGTGCTGACTGATATATCTACCAAATTTTGCACAAAAATATTGAACGGTTTCTGAGTTCTAACAAAACACACCCCACCATAAGACTAACACCAAAATGTTCCATGGAAAAACTAAAACAATAGTCATCAGAAGATGACAGATCCCCCCGGCCCCCACATGGAATTCATGAAAAATATATATGCCATATATCTGTAATAACAAAAAGTCACCATTTCAAGATTTGTGTCATATATCTGCCAAGATCTTTTGAAAGATATGAAATGGTTTTCGAGTTGTGCTCCAGAAACGAAGTCAGCAACGTGTTAATGGAACCGAGAAAATAATACATCACAAAAACATGTAAATACCAAAAGGCACCACTTCAGCTTCTGACTGATATATCTACAAAGTTTTGCAGAAAAACATTGAAAGGTTTTTGAGTTCTGCTCCGGAAACGAAACAAACCTCTCACTTTTCAGACTATGTCCGAAATGTTTCCATGGAAACCGAGAAAATAATAAACCACAAAAACCTGTAAATACCAAAAGGCACCACTATAGGTTCAGACTGATATATCTACAAAGTTTTGCAGAAAAACATTGAAAAGTTTTTGAGTTCTGCTCCAGAAATGAAGCTTATCCCTCCATTTTGAGACTATGTCCGAAACGTTTCCATGGAAACCGAAAGAATAATAAATCACAAAAACCTGTAAATACCAAAAGGCACCACTTCAGCTTCTGACTGATGTATCTACCAAGTTTTGCAGAAAAATATTGAACGGATTTTGAGTTCTGCTCCGGAAACGAAGCCCACCCCACCAAAAGACTAACACCAAAATGTTCCATGGAAAAACAAAAAAAATATAAATGTCAAAAATCAGTAAATAGCAAAAGGCACAACCATAGGCTGAGATTACTATATCTATCAAGTTTGGTCTAAAAATATTGAACCTTTTCTGAGTTATGCCCCAAACACAAAATGATTACGGACGGACGGGCAGATGAGGCGTTGACTATATCTATACAATGACAAAATCTGTAAACAGCAAATGGCACCATTTTGGGGTCTGCCTCACATATCTGTTTTGCAGAAAGATATTGAGAAAGTTTTCGAGTTGTGCTCTGGAAACGAAGCCATCCCTCCCTTTGAGATAAGTTCGAATCGTTTCTGAGGAAACACAGAAAATGGTAAAAGACAAAAACCTGTAAATAGCAAAAGGCACCACTTGGGGTCTGCCGCATATATCTACCAACTTTTGCTTACAGATATTAAGGAGTTTTTGAGTTGTACTCTGGAAATGAAACATACCTTTCACTTTTGAGATTGAATCTGAATTGTTTCCATGGACAATGAGAAAATAATAATTCACAAAAATCTGTAAATAGCAAAAAGACACTTGGGAAGTTCTGACTGATATATCTACCAAGTTTTGCTGAAAAATATTGAACGTTTTTTGAGATCTGCTCAGGAAACAAAGTCCATCCCTCCATTTGAGGCTGTCCGAAACATTTCCATGGAAACCGAAAAAATAATATATCACAAAAACCTGTAAATAGCAAAAGGCACCACTTCAGGTTCTCATTGATACATCTATCAAGTTTTGCAGAAAAATATAGAATGGTTTTTAAGTTCTGCACTCGAAACAAAGCGCATCTCTCTATTTTGAGACTAAGTCTGAACTGTTTCCATGGAAACCGAGAGAATAATACATCACAAAAACCTGTAAATAGCAAAAGGCACCACTTTGGAGTCTGCAACACATATCTACCAAGTTACACTGACAGATAGTTAGAAGTTTTTGAGTTGTGCTATGGAAACAAAACACACCTCTCACTTTTGAGACAAAGTCTGAATCGTTTCCATGGAAACTGAGAATAAGCAATCACAAAAACCTGTAACTAGCAAGCTTCTGATTGGTGTATCTACCAAGTTTTGCAGAAAAATATTGAATGGTTTTTGAGTTGTTCTCCGGAAAAAAAAATAAATAAAATAAAAACGCCGAAACTCTGGAAATAGCAAAAGGCACAAATATAGGTTGAGATTATTATATTTATCAAGTTTGGTCTAAAAATATTGCATGGTTTCTGAGTTATGCTCCAGAAACAAAATGATTTCGGACGGTTGGACGGACGGACAGACGAGGCATCGACTATATCCCCCTGCATTTCATGCCGGGGGGATAATGAAAATGCCTAAAATCTGTAAATAGCAACAGGCACAACCATAGGTTCAGATTATTATAGGTCCCAATTTTGGTCTAAAAATATTGAACGGTTTTGGAGTTATGCTCTGGAAACAAAATTGTTACGGATGTACGTAGAGAGACAAGGGATCCCCTATATCCCCCCACACTACATGCCGCAAGAATAAATGTTAGTTGAATAGTTACAATAATAACCCTCAATAAATATGTAGCAGAGCACTTTGCATCAAATTTGATCTCTTGTATCACGCATGGGAACTTCATACCACTGCTTACAGAAGCAGCATCTCCACACCATGTGTCTGCTGGAGGCTGGGATGGCCCAAAAAGTAGCCAGACATTTTGGTGTTTTGTCAAAACATGATTTCATCTCTCTGGAGATGTTTTCAACATAATGGGAACATGACAGACTTGCCTCTGACTGGCCATCCATGCTTGACATATGTCAGCTAGACAACAACATTCGCCTGACCCATGTAAGGAATCGATTCCAGAGTGTCAGTTTGACTGCTCGGACCATTCCAGGCTTATGGCCAATCAGTTCCAGGGATCAGGGACAACATTTGGCACTGATGGCCTGCCATACGTCCATTCTTGTTCCAATGTCACCAGCAGGTTTGTCTTGCACAGCTGATATGATAGGGCAAAGGCTGTACAGACAGCGAGGTGAAAGCTAACATACGCATTGTTTACTTTGGCAATGGAAGAATTATGATATGGGCAGTCATTACATCTTATGGTGGGACACAACACAATACAGGGATGAGATCACTTGGCCTCATGTGCAGCCGTTATATAGAGACGTAACTTTATACTTCAGCAAGATAATGCCCGTCTTCTACATGTCGATTTCCTGAGACAGCTTAACATTCTGTTGCTCCACTGGCCAGTAGTTTCCCTGAACCTGTCCCGTATTGATCATATTTGGGAGGAAATGGAGCAGGCCAGAATCAACCACTGACATTTGCTGAATTCCGAGAAGCATTGGTTTATTTATCATGGAATATTTTCTTCAGTTGCTTGGTGCCATCTATGCATCATCATTCTCAAGCCTGCATCAATGCCAACAGTGGACACATGATGCTGAATTTGTGACCTAACCTGTTGGCACCAAATCTCTTCAAGGGCATGTAATGATCCATAGTTTCGAATTCACGGTTTCAATACTGTTCTACAGTTCAACAGTGATTCAGGAAAACACCACAAATCATATTCTCATCTTGCAGCACTAAAACATGGCATAACATCAAGTAATGCACAGTTACTTTATTTAAGTTGTATATATTGCAGATAGGATTCTGTGGATGAGAACATAAGGTACTGACTGGAGGGCTGTGCGAGCAAGGTCATGTGGCATGAGGTTCTTGTAGGACGTTCCTGACTGGAGAAAGGGAGTCCTCACACCGTCCACCAGCACAATGTTTGGGATGCCTGGTTTTGCCAGCGTCTTCTTGCTGCTGGTACCTATGCAAATAACAATGTCAACAATAAACCTGTGAGTGAAACGTACAAACATAAACAATGTTGATACAGACTATGGGTCATCTGGACTGAACGTTATAAACACACTAACCCCAGTCAGCCAGATCCCACTCTGGCTATGTGAGAGACATGTCTTGACAGAATCTGGTACAGTCAGAGGACACCAAACTGCCATATTACAATCTAAGGGACACTAATCCAGGGTTAGGGTTAGGGTTTAGGGTCAGTCTCAAAAGTGAGAGGTGTGTATCTTGATGGTCGTTTCCGGAGCACAACTCAAACCATTCTATGTTTTTCTGCAAAACTTGGTAGATATATCAATCAGAACCTGAAGCGGTGCCATTTGCTATTTACAGGTTTTTGTGATTAATTATTTTTTCGGTTTCCATAGAAACATTTCGGGCATTGAAAAATATTGAAAAGCTTTTGATTTGTGCTCCGGAAACGACCCCATCCCCACCATTAGACTAACACCAAAATGTTCAATGGAAATACATAAAAAATAAAAATGACAAAAATCCATAAATAGCGAGAGGCACAACCATACATTGAGGTTATTATATCTATCAAATTTGGTCTAAAGATTTTGAACTGAGTTATGCTCCGGAAACAAAATGATTACGGATGGATGGACATTCTCAACATTCTCAAAACTATTAAGGTATAATAATATAAATGAAATACATCAATACTGAAATTACCAATCATTGTCACGGAAACTGTTGATCGTATTGGGTGAACCAGATAGCAAAAAGTATACATCAATATACCGTATTGTGAAGTTTGCATTGCAATTTAAAGGCTGACTGGTATTATCACCCATCCGTAGTCAGAAAGTGAAGTTTCACCCAAAATATTCCATCCATTGCAACAAGGAAGTAGTTTATCAATACATTTTGTTCCTGTTCTTCATGGCAGCTTGCCAGTGTGGTGACTGACATCATGAACACCTGTCTACACAACATGAACGTGTAACAAAGTGGGGGAAGTCAGGCTGAACGCTGACAATCCATTGATGATAATCACATCAAAGTACGCAATAATATGGTTTTGGCATTCACATAGGACATAACTCTCCAAAGCAAAGTTTGACACTGGTATCCCTTGAAAGTAATGTGAGTGAGTGAGTGAGTGAGTGAGTGAGTGAGTGAGTGAGTTTAGCTTTATGCTGCTTTCAGCAATATTCCAGCTATATGGCGGCAGTCTGCAAATAATCGAATCTGAACCAGACAATCCAGAGATCAACAACATTGGCATCGATCTGCACAACTGGGAACTGATGACCTGTGTCAACCATGTCAGCGAGTGACCACCCGATCACGTTAGTTGCCTCCTATGACAAGCATAGTCGCCTTTTATTAGAAGCATGGGTTGCTGAAGACCTTTTCTACCCTGGAATCTTCATGGGTCTCAGACTTGTGTATATCACTTAGGTAGGTGCAGTTCACAAAAGTAGGATAGTCCCTTTACTATTCAAAACTTTTAACCTCTATGTTTTAATGAACATAAGTACCTGTTTTTGTTGAGGCATACTGATATGATGATGTTCCAAGACAACGTACAGCACCTGTGACCAGAAAATTTAACAGTTAAATGGCTGCAACAATTAAAAAAAATAAATAAAAAAAAAAAAAAAAAAATAAAATAAAGCAAAACATTCATATGATAATAAGCTATTTGTCCATGGTATCTACTGGCTAGCGACCTGTTATTGCTGCGTACCAATTATTGCCAACACCTGGCTGTAGCGCTTGCACAGACAGCTTTACATGTACTTAGGTTGTATTTCACATATTGACACATCCAAAAAACTATAGGTTACAGGAGTTAAAATTACTGTGAATATTTTACGTTGTTAGACGTTACAAATATGAATCCCCTCGGGAGACAAGGCCCGAACACGTCAGGGTATGTCACGTGACCATTAGTGCGTTGACATGAAATTTCATAAACGATGAGAATTGAATGAAAAGCATCCTGGCTGTGTTGTATCTCTGACTTGACAATTTGGTCTACAAAAAGTGCAGATTTTAATTCATCTGAAAATAATGCCAACAGTCAATCACTCACGCTTGAATTGACCCAAATTTTCATCTCCTTTTTATAGGTTCGACAGCTACCATGCAGACAATACTGACAAAATATAACTGTCAATTTTCACATTTATCTTTACGTTTTCCCCTGAGAAAACATACATTGCTAAAATGCAAACAACTACTCAAAATGTCAAGTTTGCTAAGTTCAACCCCGCGGTGACATCTCCATATTCCCATCAGCTTATATCAGCATCCATCAGCATTCACAATGAGAGCCAGTTTTGTTCTCTTAAACTTCCTTTTTTAAACAAATTCCAATTATGAAATTTCTTCAATATGTCAAGGTTTGAAACACAATACTTTTATTACCAAGTTTAGGTCAAATTAGGTGAATAACATAAAAACTTCAGAAATGGCGATAATTGGTCTTGTTAGTTGTAGGGATAGCACAATATAAGCTACCGTGCTTACTGTTCACCACATTTCAGAGAAACTAGACTGACAACTGTAAACAAGCAGAAAACATTGGTGAATAGCTGATCTATCATCAAGATAAATTTTATTTCATTCTGTGAAGAAATAATAGAGCAAATCGTTAAAAACTGCTTAAAAATGGTGATTACTGGTCGCTAGCCAGTACCTATATCCCAGCTAACAAAAGTATGTTTTGAGGACGTTTTCTGAACGTTACGTTTACGTCCCCATTACGTCTTTTGTGTGGAGATGAAAACACGTCCTCACAACATTATTTTCTACAATCATACGACCCAAAAATAACATCCTCGTGACGTCATAAACATAATGTTGTCACAACGTTATCTATTATTTTTGGGGTATACATGTACTCAGAACGTACAGTAGTCTGAAGATAAATATTTGTATTAGGTTTCTGGGTTGTTGTCACCATGATCATAACAATATCCAGGGCTAAAAGTCATTGTTTCCGTTGTTTTTGTTAGACTTAAATTACCAATGCTGAAATAAGGTCAAGTGATCAACAGTTTGAAAACTTATTTCGGCAAATACAAATGTGTGGTTTGGATTTTTCGAAACTGTCTACTTTGAGCCCTGGTAAAAAATAACAGAGATGCTTCTTTTGTTTACACTGAACCATTTATTCAAGTATAGTACATTGCTAAGAAAGTTTTCATTCTAGACTTGCACTTCCTCATCTTCCCCAGCGGTAGCGTGCATCTGAAAAAAGAATAGTTTATCTTTAAGACCAAATATTATTCAAAAGCACAAGATTAGAACATGCCGTTACATTTTTAACACCCTGAATGCCGAGGGTTTTTTCTTTTCTTTTTTTGCCTTTGTTTTTTGTTTTATTGTTTTTCAGGCACACATTTTCGGAAGATTTGAAAAGTGACGGTGCTGCGAGAATTGCGCTCGCATGGTCTTGGATCTGCATACGGCTATAAAATTATGCAGTTTTACTTATAAGTTTAGGAACTAAAGCACATGTTGCAGTAATGGCTACATGTGATCTTCTAACAGTTGTGTAGGGGCTTAAACTGTGATAGATCCTATAGTACACTTACGGAGTCAATTTCCCGTGTAAATATTCAAACAATCAAAAGCTTTCAATGAATGAAAACGCATACCCTATATCCACATATGATATGATGTTGAACAAGGATATATGTAGATACTGAAATTAGTTTCATGAAAAAGTATCTGAATGAAAAATACAAATCACAATAGTGAAAGTGGAGTCGGAATGATATTGCCTTTGTGTTATCTCTTGTTCATCCAAGCTTCACCTCCAAGAAATTGCCTAACAAAAGCAACGATGTTTCGAGGGCGGATTTCTTTCAAAATGGCGGCCTCGCTGACATGGGTACATAGGAGTTTGGGAGCACTCTTTCCTTGATTTAGAGATGGTTTGTACATAAAAGAGAGATGTAAGTAATCAGAATTATTCTGACCATCTGTGTATTGTTATATGTTTTTATTGTTTACATGCTAAATGACAGAAGCCAGAAATGGCGATAATTACCTGTCGTTCTGCGTCATTTTGTGTCAGTCATGATTTTGTGACATTTTTTTTTACGAATTATCAAATGATTGCATTGTATCTATTTTTAATTTGCTATTTCTTGCTACGATACTCTTCCCCTAAATATTCAAAGTGTATTGAGCCATTGTAAGCAATGATTAAACGGCTAGATGTCTGAAAATTTCCGAAAATGCTACGTGGTGTAAATTCGGAATTTTTCTTTATTTTCATTTCAAACAAGTGCAGTCTTTTGAGCACAGCGATCGTTTTCATGCCCAATATCTTTCGTTTTGTTTTATCTAGACCCTTGGTATTGGTGACAAAGCCCATTTGTAATTTGATTCTAAGCTTTATGGGGAAATCAATGATGCATTTGTTGTAGCTGACAATGGAATATACATGATGAAATAGGTGTCTCAACACCAGCCTTAGCGAAAGCATTTCCAATATGGCAGAAAGCAAATTTTGGCGTTAGTTTAAGTGTGTTTTCGAAAACATCCCAACTGATTCTGGGTTCAGCGGTGATGTTTCAGAATTATCATTACTGGTTTCATGAAAACTTGATATTAGTGATATATTATTTTTGAAATTCAATTATCGGATTTTCGCATTTCAAAACATACAGCAAATAACAAATTGCGAAAAGCAACATTTACGATGAAGCCAGTTTGGGGGTGGTTAAGCACTTCAGCTTTTGTCTGAGACAATAGTGCATGGTATCAAGAAACAGGAAATTTCCAACAGAATTCACAGCTGTGAACTACATGTGTGTGTGATATATTTAGAATTTTATTGAACTTCAAAGTGAAGATTCAAGTGGAATGACATATGTGTCCCTGTGGCATCCAGGGGGTTAATGCTATAATGGATGTGCACCCTATATACATGTTTTGTCTGTTATGTTATATTAGTGTGAGCAGTGAAATGTCTTTACTGTGGCTTGATAGATAGATTATTTCCCTAAAAAATATCGATGTTTCAATGTTTGTGATAATATATTCATCTATCAACATTCATCATATCATATAACCCTAATCAATTTTCGGACAACTATGGCAAGAGAAGCGTATAAGAAAAGATATCCATGTGGGTGGGGAGAGGGAGGGGAATGGTATTTCACAAGGCAGAAATGTCCTCTTATCTAGATTAGCCTCTTTGAAGGAAAGATTTACATCCATGGGCCTAGCCCTCATTACAGCCTTGGAGCATGCGACAGTTATGCCTATGTTTAATAACACTTGTGTAACAAGTAACGGTTTCAAATGTGGTATACTACACTCAATATGACAATATTTATGTAAATATTATTCAAACAAACAGAAACACTCAAAGAATAAAATCGCATACCCTGAATCCACTTACGATATGTTATGTAAACACTACTCAGTATCCAAAATGGTAGAAATTTTAAACGCACTTAGTGTTAACATGTACTTTCGAATACATCCCAGCCGATTCTAGATTCATCGGCAAAGTTTCAGAACTATTGTTGGTGATTTCATGAAAATCTGATGTCAGTGATCATTAATATGCTATTTAGAAATTCAGAAATTTTTACAGTTCAAAACATATATCAAATGACGCTGTGAATTTCGGATTTGTGTAAAAAGTAGGACAAGTAAATAGATCTAATCAAGAGTCAGTTTCATTATTCTCAATGAGTACGTTCTGAATTAATACATATAATTTACTAATCTAAACAAAACAATAAACAAAATACTCACTGTTTTGGCAATGAGCCCCTTTTAAAAGTGAGGAACAGACACAACCCTGTAGGACTGGCAGTCGCGCGAGAACTGTGACGTCAGCGAGTGCTGTGCAATGATGTCATATGAAGAAGAGTGCCTCAATTTGGATCTTGTGTTAAAAGACATGTTTCCTAAATTCACTGAAATGAATGAAGTCAAGAGCACAACGTTGTGGCAAGGTTGTGATATGACACTATCCTAGGACGTTCTAAAAACGTCCTAGTTACGTCATTTACCGACGTAACCAAACCCTGACGTAACCATAACGTTGTGGGAATGTCGCGTGTTAGCTGGGATTATACATTAAATTCTGACGACACATAATGCCACTCAGCCTATCTTAATTAATCAAATAATTCAGTTTCTTGAATAGTACATAGTAAGAACAAGTTTCAAGTGGGTATAATCCAAAATCCTTTACATCAGAAACCAAAACAAGTTTGTTCTGTCAGTTTTGATGTTCAGTCACCAAACATGCTACAAAAACAGTAGGACGCCTTGTCATGCAGGTTTGAACTTTACCCTAAACTTCCGCAGTTACCACAGAGAAACACTCATGTGCGTTCTTTGACTTATCCTAAAAGAAACCTGTTAAGAAAACGATAAAGCGCCATTTGAAAAACCTACAAGAACTACCACCAAACTTTGCCAGGGAAAACACTTTCTGCATTGCCGCCGCCATGCTGAAACTGTGGACTTTGAACGGTCATGTGACCTTGTGTTTATCGACAACAATATTATCGTTTAGAGTCAAAACGAACACTTTCAGGGTATTCTGTGTACTGGTATTTCGAATACGGTTGCATTCGGTGATCATCGGAAGATGACAAATGCAAATCATGTAAATAAATACGAAAATCCCAAACGTGAATTTGCGTTACTAAACGAGGAACAACAGGAGTACAAAGTTCAGCCGGCTTCTTTGGAAAATGGCCGGCATGAGGGTTGTTGGGGCTGCGAGACAGCTAATCCGTGCAGGAGGGCTAGCGTTTCAGGGTAACTGTTCTCTTACAGCACAAAGTTAATTAACTCTGAGATGTTGTCATGTGATCATTTGGGTGTATTTAGGTTTGTTTGCCAATGAACCTCACTTTCCAATTTATAAAGTTACATTTGTTTCGCACTGTTGCAGACGATGCTTTCGCGTCAGCAATGGTTGACCATTTCGTGCTTTTTAGTCTAGTTTTCGAATACAGGGCATATTCGTCAGTTTATTGCCCTTATCGTGAAAGAGTACCATATTTGGTTTTAAGTCAAATTTTATGTTTGTGGCAAAGCATAGGTCAGGGCCAAAGAGGTGAAACTGACAGGTGAGCATGTGGACTTTGAACTGCTGTATGGAGGTTGTTTTGCCAGTCAGGAGTCATGAAGGTTAACGAGGCACTTTGTAACGACAGTGACATTTGGGCAAGAGTTCCTCCCGTTCACCCATCCCAAATAATATTTTATAAACTGATCTATACTAGAAGCCGATAAGAGTTCCACCCGTACCCCCCATCACAAAACATTAACTTATGAACTGCCACTCAAATTAAGCACTAGTCATGCCATCAATAATGTGTCTAAGACATGAAAAACAATATATGTCCTGCAATAACTGCCGTTCCGATATTCAACCTCAGGGATTTGAACAGGTGTCCAGATAGGTTGAGGTTAGCATAACAATTTAGCCATTGGTACAGTCCGTTTGATTCCATTTGAGACCGATGAATTGTTCACTAACACAAAATCTAATAATTGCAACAAAACCAAATTTTGCACACCCACATGAAATCGACAGACCAACTCTGATGTGTCTCATAATTTGGGACACCCAAATGAAAAAGTTGTTTAACAAATGATCATCATTTTCTTGTCACCTTTCGCTATTTTGTACGAGGGGACTCTTGCTGGTAGAACAGTCAGGTGGGAAAGGTGCATGTGTGAAATTGACACGTGTGATTTGCCTGGCAAACCAGACATTCATGATTGCACAAATGCAATTCCTGAAACAATGAGATTACCACACGACGCTAAGTCAATTATTTGCAAAGTATTTAACTTTTATAAAAACGAAGGTGAAAGGGGTAGGCCTCAATATGCTCTAGCAAAGTATCGTTTATGAACTGCATGTGCTGTTGGGATGACGCAAGGGAAGTTAAAAACACAACTGAGGGGACCGTCTCAAAACCCACTGCTGGTTAGAAACGCCATTAAGTTTGTATAAACAAAATACCTTAGTCTCTCTGCATATTCTGAAGAAGCATATGGAGACAAATCATTCTTTGATCATTTCAAAATATGTTATGGAAGTTGCTTCACAAATTTGGTTTCTTTCAAATTTTAGCCTCAGAAAATAGACGTGCACTGTGCGAGAGGTCTGATATTGTTTGACTAAGAAACCAGTACTTACACACTTTTCGAAAGAAACGTACAGACGGTTACGAGCCTGTATATTTGTGACGAAACATGGGAAAATGCTTCCCATACCACAAGGACACAATGGTTCGCTAGCTCCTCTTCAGAGTCCTGTGCCAGAAAATTACCAGTTGGCAAGGGATTGTGATTGTGCTCCATGCTGGTTGCAAGAGTCGGAGATTCCTACGTGGCTGCTCCCTAGTCTTCAAGGCAAAATCTAAAGACAACCAAGACTATCATGGCATTCAAATACCTAATAAAGAGGCCCCAACATCTAACAGTAAGAAGGGGGACATAATAGAATGCTTGCAAAACAAAGCAATATCGTATCCAGAAAAAGCAACCAAACCTGTTCTGTATGACATCATAAAGTCAAATAAAACCACACCTGTTGATGAGTACCTTCCAGAGCATGGTCATTCAGTTTTGCGATTGCCACCCTAACATTTAAACCCAATAGAACTCATTTGGGAACTCATTTTGGCAGGCAAAATGTAACATTCAAACTTTGGGATGTACAGACGATTGTTCAACAGTCAATAGACACCATCACGCAGGAAACCTGGGAAAAGTGCGTTGAGAAAGTTGAGAATGAAATAGAAAGATATTATTGGGAACAAAGTGGACTGGACCATGCCACCATCAAGCCAGTCATCAGGGCAGACTCTGACGACAGCGACACTGATTTGGTCAACAGCGTCTTCTGAAAGTGGCAACACTGACTCCCATTGAACATCTCAAGTGGTAACCAGATAACAGCTTTTGAGATGACCCCATGTTCACAACACACGCTTGTTGATTACCTGGCTGTTCTACCAGCAAGAGCCCCCCTCGTACAAAAAAGCGAAAGGTGACAAGAAAATGATGATCGTTTGTTAAACAACTTTTTCATTTGGGTGTCCCAAATTATGAGACACATCAGAGTTGGTCTGTCGATTTCATGTGGGTATGCAAAATTTGGTTTTGTTGCAATTATTAGATTTTGTGTTCGTGAGTAATTTTTTGTTGTGAGTAATGGTTTTGTTGCAATTATTAGATTTTGTGTTCGTGAGTAATTCATCGGTCTCAAATGGAATCAAACGGACTGTAAGCTATATTCCACACAACTGATCAACTCTCAAGAAAAGTACAGCGTACCTCTACTGTCCTCCAGAGTAAATGGAGCCAGTGTCCTCTAGGGTTTGCATGAAAATGTCTTTTAGGCACTACAGTGATACATATATTTGGCTAGATGTAGAGCAAAGTAGTGTCGCTGAGTGTGTGTTGTCGGTAATTGCCTTTTGATGCACCACCACCGGTTTTCGATCAGGTTTGTACAGGCACTGCAGGGATTGACTTGGGCCGCGATATCGCGATTTTCTCGCACCAGTTGTTTTAAAATCGCACTCAAATGTACCTGCAGCGATTTAAAATCGCATCCTGCTCACTTGTATGATAGGAAGGTTTTAAATCTGTTTTACTGAGAAAGGATTTGTCGTTACTTTGTCCTGTCAAAGATATTCCCGTTGCTTTCTACCTGTTTTTAATCTTCGAAACATAACTTCTGGTATGGAACATCGAACATTGTTACACAGTGGTGCACAAAATGAGCTGCGCTGCAAGGAGCATGGCAAACTCTGAACCTCGCAGTATTGTGTTGTTTATGCACTGTGCGACGGTGTACATAGTTCGCATTCGGAAGTTGTGTTCTGCAACGTCACACCAAGGGCGACTACTAACGAAACCATCTTATTCGAGGGGGGAAGGAGGGGAACAGTATCCATTGCTGTTATCTGATTGGCTGACATAGGTCACTTGTCTGATTTTGGCCAGTCATGATCCTTACTGCAGACTGAGGCTAAAAAGTGTCATTAGAAACCAATGTTTATCCAATAAAACCTCTTCTTGCAAACTATGAAAATACTCTTGGCAAGGATACAGTCATTTTGTTGATGTTCAGAGCTTTCGAATGATACCCGCTATCAAACAAATCACCTCGCGTTATTCATTATCGGACAAAGATTCTAAAACGGAGGTTTTTCACGCTGTTGTATCACGTTACCAAGTGAATTGCCTCTGACATCGGGAAATACGCGACCATAGATATTACTTCAGAAATCTTTCTAGAATAACTTTCTGATCGTGTATAAATGAACATATGAAAGAAAAAGTGAAGGGGATGTCATGACTTGTTACAAATAGAAAAAGAAAACGCTCCAGGTTTTTCTTCCTCCGTGGTTCATCTAGACATATAAATGTCTATGTCTACATTTTCATTAAAAATTAACTTATTTAAGTTGTAGACTTATTACGAGAAAAATAGGATAAAAATAACTTTCATATTTATAAACAGTAAGATTAGTCCTTTCAACTGGTGCATGATATGCAGTAGCAATAATGATTTATAAGTTTATAATTTCTCTTGATAAACATAAACTTCATCTATGACCTCAGAGTTGCTAGCTGGCAGTATATGCCTCTGGTTGACTGGTGTTGAAAGTTAAGTTGTTGACCTTGATGACAACCAGAATGCAGACACCGATGGTGATGCTAGTAGATCTACAGACTTTTAATTCATTGCAATTCAGGATTGCTTGACTTGAAATTAATTATGACAATGTCTTATTTGTCTCGTATTCTTTTTCTTAACGATCATGAACAGGTAAATCTCACAAGATTTGAAAAAATCTCATGTTTTTGATCCCATGTGAGATTTTATCTCATGTTTTCTGAGCCAGGTTTATCCCTGGCACTATACAAATAATCATTACTGGGAATGGCGGATTATTTGCAAATAATTCGCGCGCATATACTATACTGCATACACTTATCTTAAAAGTTTGAATGAATGGTTCACTGTACTATGGGTATAACCCAGGTCAGACAGTCTGTCATAAACCTTCCAACAGTCTATAACAATATGACTACCCCCCCAACCACTTTCTTACAAATAATATCAAGTAATGTCCGTCGGTCGCGCGTCTGCTACAGGAACAAGAAAGAACTGTCCAGTCTCCATACAAATACCACCCATAACCCACTGACCCTCTATCATCCCACCACTATGATACTTCTGTTTTCCAAATTTACTTTCGTCAATTTCCCCCGTCAAGCCAGCCCCACCAATTCTATTCTTTTCAACCATTGCAGAGCATACCTCTCTGCAATACATGAAATAGTCAGATATGTGTTTCTCTTGAGGGTTCTAGGACATTACCATCACCATCTAATCAGTACTCCTTTCTCTGATTGTTTCTGCTTGTGACATTTTATGAGCAAAGCAGTAGGTGAGCAAAACAGTTTGTCTCAGTGACAAATTTGACCCAGAAAACCACCCCTCCGTGCTAGAACTTGATTTTTGTTTCTTTTTTTAACATACTTTGTGCTTACACTAGAAACGACGGTCAGGAACCTTACCCTCGCGATTAACTGCGTAAGTGAGAGTTAGTACTTGCTGACAGTTAACTTGCTTGGGTTGGTAACACACCGTACCGCTGGAAAAAAGAAACAGTACTCTTGGTGCTACCTAAATGTGAAATTAGAAAGAAAAGATTCATGAGAGGGGGATGTTTAGAATGTGTAACATCCCGAGGTGCAGGGAGACGTTACATCAACAGGTGAAGGTGTGGGAGAGTGTGGAGGTGAGACAAACTGGAAGGGGTTGTTCCATTTAGGAGGGTGGCTTGTTTCACATGGTTAATAATGCATTTAGGGCATGCTTGAACGGGAGGAGACAATGTACTAGGATTTGCAGGAGGTTGGTTGGTACAGTGTTGGTACTATTATTGCTGGTGTTAATATTTTGAGTAAGTTAAAAAGATACGCCTGTGCTGGACACTAAACAATTTCCAGGCTGTCTGTCACTCGTTTGTCACTCAGTTGATAGGTCAGTAACTTTTGATGAACCCGGTGAGTCCTCGTGAGTGAATCGTCAATCGCTGTCTGACCTGGGTCGACGTCACCATCCGATAAGGTAGGAAACAAGTCCAAAAGTGGGTCTGGTGCAGAAGAGGGTTCACTATCTCGTACTACGTTAGGGGGAATGTCTAAACTAGAGGATGACGACATGGCTTCTAGATTTTGTCTTTCACTTACACAGGGAATGTGTACCACACTCAGCTAGGGTCTCGCATGGGAATGACTACAATGTGTATGTTTTATTTAAAAAGCATTAAATCATGGGACGTCATTACATACAAGCAACTCGTACCAAAATCATCATATAAAGCACACCAGGTGATCGCTCATTCAAATTTCGCACCCACCAACAGAGTATGACATTACAATTCCTTTACTACAATTAGTTGTTATGCCAATATTAGCTCCATATGTCAACACAGTAACGGAAAAAAAATTCACAGGGAATGAGGCTTGATCTCATGAACTTGTCACCCTCATCTCTTGGTGAAAAATGAAATGAGCTCGTCAATTAATACAATACAACCCACGCGTAAGCCTACAAACCAGCGTCTAAATACAATAAGTTCCGCTCTGTCGGTCACCAATCTCACTAGCACTGAGGTAAGATGGAGGACTCTCGACCAGATGACCCGGGTTCGGTTCCCTGAAGCGACGTCGTTTCTTTCAGATTCTTAGTTACAATTGTTAGTTATGTAGTTCACTTGAATGCTTACACCACTGACATTAGATGTATGAAAATAGTGTGTTAAGTCACAGGAAGTTGCAGGTGATGAAAAGAGACAGACAGCAAAATCAGAGGAAGAAACACGAACCCAAAGGTGTTTTATTTTTTATCACCGCTCCTTCTCCCACTTTTTATCCCCCCGGCATGTAATGCGGGTGATATGGTCGATGCCTCGTCCGTCCGTCCGGAATCATTTTGTTTCCGGAGCATAAGTGTTGGTCTTATGGTGGGGTAGGCTTTGTTTCCGGAGCAG